>NW_027555765.1:0-28927 GCF_003287225.1 Phascolarctos cinereus
GGAAAGAGATTTCTCCAGTTTGTTAGTCACATGACTAAGAATATATGATCAGATTTTGATACAAATTTCTTCATATTCTATTAAAGGAAATTAAAAAAAATGTCCCACAGAAGGTGTGGTTTCTAATGTAACATTCCCCTGTTGGTCTACTCCTCTACATCATGTTTACAGGTTGGATGATCAAAAGGTCAATGACCCCAGGGATTTGTGACTCCACACTCAAGGACTCAAACCACTTGACACAACTAGTTCAAAGCAAAGAAAACAATTAGAGTGTGAACCTTTCAACTACAAATATGAAGCACACTTTCCCACAAATACGCACAGAATCAATGGGAAGAGTGGGCCGATGCATGGTATGCTAGTTAAAAGATACACATAAGGAACACATGTGGCCAGGCCAACTCATGTCTCCGCCACTTCAGCACCCTGGCTTCCTTTCTCTTATTGTGAAATTTCCGTAGTGCTCTTTAAAAATGTTTTAAAATGTATTTCCTTTTTCATTTATGGAATACAGGAACCATCTCCATAATATAGTATGATAAAAAGTGATTGCATCTGAAACTGAAAATATATTATGCACAGCATGCTATTCCCTTTAAATAAGTTGAAATAAACTTTTAAAAAGTTATCATGTAAATAACTTTTTTTATTCCCTCCCACCGTATTAGACACAAATAGGCATATTTGTAAAATCATTCTATAATCTACTTATCAGTTCTTTCTCTTTATGCAGATAGTGTCTTCTTTTACACGTCTTTTGTAGTTAATCTGGTATTTATAATACTGAAAATGTTACTTTTTCTCGAAACAGTATCCTTGCTGGCCAGTTCTTACTGTTGGATTCCCTGGGGCTGGTTTTCTCCTTAGCTCAACTTCTGACAGCAGAGCTGATTCTCATTCTATTTAAAATAGAGCCTGCTAGATTGTTTCTTTTTTAATATATCAAGGCAAGGAGCTTGGCTAATCTAGCCTTTGTTTCCATGGCATCAGTTGCCTTCCTCATGTGAGCAAGCACCCTAAATACTCTCAGGTTGATCAAAAGTGTTCATATTAACTAAGGGAGTTAAAAATGTTAAGCTTTATTTAAATTTGCTTTACAAAGAATGAATTAGACACTCCCAAGTTTTGCAACCTTTACTATATGTGAATAGGACACATGGGGTGATCATTTTATGTCTGAAATGGGAAAAGTTTAAAAATCTAAGACACTTATAACAGCAAGTCTGAAAAAATGAGTTATGGAGTCAGCACTTGAAGAGTACCAATCTATGGTTTTCTCTTCTATACTCATTGAGCTCTGTTCAGAGCTGTATTGTATTATAAATTATCCTTAATTTGGTAAACAACAGAGTAAGAAGGAACAACTCAAAATGTAATAACAATAACAGGAGAAAGAAACCAAGTAAACATGCCTCAGAGTCCTTGCTTTATGATGAAGACTCCATAGCTATAATGGTGATTAAGACAGGGATTGTTGGCTTTTTACTTGTTTTTTTTTCCCCTACTGAGTTGAGTCCTTGAGAAAAAAAAAAGATGACATTGGAACGATTCTAGATATAGAACTCTAAAAGGATAAGGCCCCTGACATTATAAATATCCCTTCTTTAAAAAAGAATGTGAAAGTCAGAATGGAAACATATTTCTGAGTATACAATAAAATATTCAGCAGGTGGCAGCAGAGCTAGATCTTCTGGGCAATGAAAATGGAACTTGAAATATAAGGATCATCTCATGGACATCTTATCCATACTTGCTGCATAATCACAAAGGATAACAGTTTCTGTCTCCCATTAAATACGCTATGTCTGATTGAGGAACAAGGTGTTGTTGGAGGAGACTTGCAAATCTCTTTTTGTGAACAGTGAGTTTCATAACTCAGTTTCTCCACCTAGAAGATTTAAAAAAGGTATATGAGGTATTCCTATCAAGGCAATGAGTGGGTGTAACTGAAACTGTCGGTAAATAATTTAGGTGAAATGTAATCCTAGGTTAAAGGAGATGAAAAGTTGAGTTGGAAGCAATAGAGTGCCAAGGATCAGGAAAAGAGACCCTGAGAAGAAACTGATTCTCAAAAAAGATTCAGTCTGTTGGTCATTGGAAATGGAAGATGTTTGAGGAGTTTGACATTCAGAAATGGGCCTAAGATCAATTAGAAATATTAGGAGCACAGAAAAGCCTAGAACATGTCATCCAACTGTTTAGAGTTATCTAAGTAATGTGGGGTCATTGACACTGAGTCAAAACCATCAGTTCTGAGAGTCTCAGTGTCAACAACATTCCCCAGTCCTTTGGCACTAGTTCTAAGAGAACTATCCGAAGTTCAGGAAAGGAACTTCTCCCTGGGAGGAAGAAGGTGTTCTTCCTCTTTTTGAATAGAGCAAGACATGCAAATTGGGTCCCACCCTACTGGGATGAAAAGCAGCCCCAAACCTGTACCTGTACCTCCTGTGGGAGACAAACTCAAGTGCTCTGTGTCCTTCCCTGCAGAGGACTAACCTGGAAACTCACCATGAAATTTAGGCTGAACTGGATTTTCCTTCTGACCATTTTCCAAGGTAGTTTTATGGAGAGGAAGGGACAATGTGAAGTGGTGACTTCATGTGACTATTGACTTTAATGTAATGTCTCTGTGTTGCAGGTGTCCAGTGTGATGTGGAGCTGGTGGAGTCTGGGGGAGATGTGATACAGCCTGGGGGATCTCTGAGTCTCTCCTGCAAAGTTCTGGATTTACTTTCAGCAGCTAAATGAGCTGGGTCCGCCAGGCTTCAGGAAAGGGACTGGAATGGGTTGCAAGCATTTAGTAGTAGTAGTACATACTATGCAGACTCTGTGAAAGGCCGATTCACCATCTCCAGAGATAATGGCAACAGCATGTTATATCTACAAATGACTTCCGTTGAGACTGAGGACACAGCTGTGTATTACTGTGCAAGAGACACAGTGAGGAAAAGGAATGTGAGACCTGATAAAAAACTTCCCCTGCCAGGAGGGGAAGTGTCAGTGAGGCAAGAAGTGGACTGAGCTCATGATGCACAAAGTAAAAGATGCCTATATCCAGGAACAGGTATAGTGAATTTCTATTTATGGCTTGTGGTGTTTTTTCTTCTGTCCCAGGAGAAAGCAACTTTTCCAGTACCTAGCTATCATTCTTAATGCCTCACTCTCAGTCCCACCTCTACCCCATAATCAATTAGTAGTCATGTATCATCCATTCTACTTGTATCAGAATTCTACTGTACTCTACCTTCTCTCCTCAAGGTACTGCAACCACCCTGAGGTAGGCCTTTACCAACTCATACCTGGACTATTATGCTAGCTTGATGGTTGTTCTCCCAGCCTTAGTACTCTCTTCACTCCAGTTCACAGGAAACTCAGCTATTAATATCACCTTCCAAAAACATAGATCTGACAGTTTTCCCCAAGTTCTGGTGAATCCAGAATAAAACATAAGTTCTGATTTGGCTTTTAAATCCTTTTGTAGCATGGCTCCTTCCTGTCTTATTCTACCTTAGTGCTTTCCACATGCTCATCAATCCAATGACACTGATCTCCTTGCTGTTCCTTTCACAACAGATTCCATCTCTTGTGTATTTTCACTGGCTGGAATTCTTCTCCTCCTCATCCCTGCCTCCTGGCCCCCTTGACCTCCTTAAATCTTACCTAAAATACTCCCCACCTTCTACTTTCCCCATCCTCTTTAATTCCACCTTTATGCTGCATATATACATATACATACACACACAGATGTAGATAAATAGATAGTGCATTATTATTTCAATGTTGTCTCTTTGAATAAGAGTGACCTCCTTAAAAAGAGGTACAATTTTTTGCCTTTCTTCATATCCCCAGTACTTAGTGCTGTGCTTGGCATATAGTTTACTATGCTCAATAAATAAATAAATACTTGTTGCTGATTTGACCTTCTGTTCCTTTTTGAATTTGGCTCTCCCATATTGCTGAGCTTTGTTCTATTTCTGATTTCCATGTTATGTACATAATGAGTAAATACTTCAACATTTTAACATATCCATATGAGGTATAATAAATTATTGAGTATTGTTATGAATTAAATTTAACAAAAAGGTAAATTAAGGCACCTTTCTCTAAGCAAGAATATATTCTATTTTCAAGGCTGGAAACCTGAGAACAAGATGGGTCAAAACTGCCTCAGTCTCCAGCCAAAGATCCCAAGCAAAAAACAGCTCTCCTTGTATAGATTCTGGCTAGTACAGAACAAAGAAAAGAACAGGATAGGTGACATCAAGGGCTTGAGGTCAACATGAGTTTTTTACATAGGTGAAGTGTGGGGAACAACATGATTGTTTGGAAATTTGGAGTGGGGCCTAACACCAACCCTCCTTCTTTCCCATTTATGACTAAGAAGTGGTTACTTTGAGTCTACTTTCATGTTAGAAGATGTGGTCTAGACTTCTTCGGATAGCAAACCAGATAGCCCTGAAGGATAGTTTGGTGGTGTAAAGATATTAGCCCAATTCCCTTATGGCAAACCATATTCCCTCAGGGTTAGCAGAATTCCTTCAGACAAGAATACACACTGATTAGCAAGAGAACTGGATTTCAAACCTTAACCCCTTACAGGTCAGCTGAATTCTGAACTAAGTTTAGAGACATAGAACCATAACTAAGTACTCAGTTATAGGGCATAATCAATTAATTGTAAATAAGATCAATAAGAAAATGATACAGGATCCATTTAATCTTCTCAGTATATATGCATACAGCCATATCACATGCATTATGCATAGATTAAAAATGCCTTTACAAGAGACTAAAAGTGTCCCACTCACAACTTGTAATCAAGTATAAAAAAAAGTGTTTATAGCTTTAGCTGATGTAAGTAATTTCATTAATCAACCTAGAGAGGATTTTTAGGCTTGAAGTATGAAAGGAACTGACTCTACATGAGGAAGTTGTAGGACTGGCTGACCAGTACAATCCCAAAACTTTAAAGCAAATGGGTAAACCTGCTCAAATGACTTATTAAAAAGGATTTAAATTCATTTTTAAAAGTAAGGAAATTCTAGTTGCTCTCTCAGGTGCCTTCTTACCCTGACACCTGAGCTTTTTGACTCAACAGCAAATTTCACTGCCTCCTCAGCAATGTTGACTCCATTGGCACCAGACAGAAATGTTTAGAAAAGATTTTGATCCAGTAATCATCTTGGAAAGTGAGGATTCAGCTCATCGAAACTTAATAAAAAAACTGTGCTTGGTGTCTTGTTTACCAAACTCCATTTCTGATCACCCATTCAGTATTCAAAATGTCTGTTCATGGATGTAGATTCTGGACTGACAAACATTGATGAGCTTTAAAATTAACATTATTATTTTTGCACTTAATATATTTTTTTTTCCAATTGCATGTAAAGATTGTTTTCAACATTCATTTTACAAGATGATTCTGAATTTTTCTCCCTCCCTCCTTTGTAACATATAATCATTTTAAATATATTTTCATATTAGTCATATTATGAAAGAAGAATCAGAAAAAGGGAAAAACAGGACAAAGAAAAAATAGAAATTAGAAAATATATGCTTTGATCTGCATTCAGACTCCATAGTTCTTTCTCTGGAGTTGGATACCATGATTCATCTTGAGTCCTTTGGAAATATTTGGATCATTGTGTTGCTGAAAAGCTAAGTCCATCATAGTTGATCATCAACACAATAGCTGTTATTGTGTACAACTTTCTTCTGGTTCTGCTCACTTTGTATCAGTTCAAGTAATGTTTCAGGTTTCCTGAAATCATCTTGCTTATTTCTTATAGCACAATAATATTCTCACAATCATATATCACAGCTTATTTAGCCATTCCCCATTCATACATCACCTCAATTTCCATTTCTTGGCCACAACATAAGGATACCCTTTGATCCAACAATACCACTGCTAGGTCTATATCCATGAGAATGAAAAAAGGGGAAGGACCTACTTGTAAAATTTAACTATGTTCTACATAATGTATGGAATTTTTACTTTTTTTCTAAAGATTATGAAGCACAACTGAAAAATGAAAATACAAGTCCTGCGCAGTGAGGAAAAAAAAAACATACAAAATTGACATAGTTCAGATTCTATGCATTATACAAGATTTCACAATCCAATGGCTGATGTGAAAATAATTTGTTTTTATGGAAAGGTCCTAATGGACCTTGCAAACCCCTACGCTTACTTTCCCATCTTACCCTTTCTACCCCATGGAATAAGAGCACTGACCCACCTCCTTTCCTCTTAGTAGAAAAGAAAAAAAGAAAGTAAATAAGAACAGGGAAAAGATACTCTATTTCCTGAGGACATAGTGATGGCAGACTTGGAAGCTCTGAGTAAGGAGAATGGTGTCTTCATTTGGAAGTTCAGTCCAAAATGCTCTGACAATGTAGAAGATGAACTCATGCCCCATAAGGGCATAACGTGTTCAAAGTAAGTTGAGGAGGAGGTTATTATAAACTACAAAGAGAATATAGCAGAAACTCTCTTTCTAAATGCTGTAGAAGAAGTGGGGGAGGTCAGTTTCTTGGGGTGGCTATGTCACTGTCTCACCCTAAATGATGGACCTATATTAGAAACAGCATATACCTAGTGATACAATGGAAGCTTTCTTTCCACCTCCTGTCCATTTCATGTTTCATTTACTCTAGCTGGAAGAGAGATATGAGAGAATATGATTGGCAGTAGAGGTAAATAACAGGTGGATTCCAATTTTAAAAATAAGCAAAGGCACCAGAAGGAAACACAAGAGCCAACGGATAGGGGTAGAGATGTAGAGGGGAAAGTACCCATGAGCATATTTAATTCAACATCAAGGATAAGAGAGACTTAGGGTGCTTCCTTAATCAGAAATTGGAGTGGACTGCCTCAAAAAAATATCGGTGACAGAAAAAAGCCTAATAAACATTTTCTTGGTATTGAGAATAATTGGAGTGATGGGGAAGGACAGACCCTGTCTTTTGCATCATCAATGTGCATATTTTTAGTGTCATATAATGTTCTCCAGGGTTTTAGAACCAGTTCTGGAGGATCCTTCTCTGCAGATCAAGGAGAGGACTAACCCCAAGGAGGTGGCAGCTTTTTTCTTGTATTGAAGGGATGCGGGGGATATCTTTACTCATCCTGATTTATTTCTTGCCACTGGACCCAGGTGGCTCTGGAGAAGAAAGTGAGTCACTGGTGACTTTGGACAGCCCTCCATCACTTTAATCCAATTCACTTGCAAGTCCTGACATCACCTTCCTGATGCCATGGTCCTCTTTGAGAATGAAGACAAACAACAAGAATGAAGGGAAGAGGACAAGCAAACTCCTTTCTCCCTTGGTGTGAAAACCAACACAAATCCTTTAGCTCAAGGACAGGAACTTCAGTCTTGTGTGATTTTTTTTTATCCTGATGACTGACCATGTAGAGCCTCCTCACTGGTATTGGAGCTGAATTGGTTGTTTTTAAAAAATATATTTCACATTCAATTCACAGAACATAACAAGCATTTCCATAACACAGCACAATAAAAAAGATTTTGAGTTCCAATTTTTTATCTCTCCCTCCTTTGTAACATGTACAATCATGTAAAACATATTTTCGCATTAGTCATATTATCTCTCCTTTCCCCCCTTGCCTAGAGCAATCTATTCTAAAGCTTATTTCTGTTTCTTTAAAATTTATGTTTGTCCAGTGATGTTCACATGCTTGTTACAAGCCATGAGGTAATAGCATTAAATGGCTGGTCCAGTTCTGGAGCTGAAAAACACCTCTGGGGGCACCTAGTCTAATCACTCACAAAGAGAAAACTGAAGGTAAGGGAATTTAAATGATTCTTTGTAGATCACAGTGCCAAAGCGTGAAAGGTAGAATTTGAACCCAAGCCATCTGACTCCAGACAGCTAGGTCAATTGGTCTGGATTGTGGTACAACAATAAGGTAAAGTTATGGTGAAGCCAAAAGAGTATTGGTCTAAATTTATTTAATTTGCTCAAAGGATGTTGGGAGGGAGGTTATGATAAACTACAAAAAGAATATAATAGAATCTCTCTTTCTAAATGGTGTGGAAGAAGAAATGGGGGGGTTAGTTTCTAAGAGAGAGCTGGTTTGACAAGAAGCAGAATCCTTTTATGGATAAAAAGTACAATAACTCTCTTAAATTACAAAAAAAAATTAGACTAGAGAAATTTAGACCATCATGAATTCACTGCGCTAAAAATGAATTAATTAGTGGTGTTAGGGGGAATAGAATTAGCGTGTGGTATGCCTTTCCTTAAAGGGGAGTCTCCTTTCTATTATTAATTTTGTACTGCATATACCAGGGGCCCATCCAGGCCAGAGGAAAACTCTGGAAAGCCAGACTCACTGGGCTGCCTGAAGGCAAGAAATGGAAAAAAAAATGTGGTAGGATCACCTAAGACAGAGTAGTCAGCTTTCCTGTTACAGTTAAACCAAACTACTGATTGCTGACTGCTATAATATCTGCACAACTACTTGCTACCTTTCTTGTCTTTCCCCAAAACAAAATAGCTAAGAATTGATTAGCTTTTCTCAATTATTTGGAAGAAAGATGATTATTTTATAGCTGTACCTTTAGAAGTTTTGTGTTACCATAATAGGGTATAGATAGGCTTGAAATTTTTATCGGGACAATGTAAGATTTTCTTTCCCTAGGGAAATTCTACTTTTGCTCAACTTCATATAACTGTATCTTTTAAAAATGCACCAAGAATGTTCCAACTGTCCCCAAATCAACCTTTAATTCCTTCTGTCTTGTCACTCTGTACTACCCCAAGGGAGTGTGTCCTTGTCTCTTCTCTCTCTTCTCACTGTTGGGGAGAATGTTATTATTCAAATTCTCATTTATTCAAATTTAGCCTTCCCCCTTAAATGACACAGTTTGGAAAAAATTCCCCCTCTGCTCTCTCCTGAAATGACTTGTTGTATGCCATGACGTTGTTAGCTCCACTTCCATGATATCATTCACCTCTCTCCTGTGATAACACTTGTCAGTGGTTTCTTTTAGCATCTCATTTATGGTATCACATAAGAATTTTCCTCCTTTTCCCCCAGCTCATCACACCATGAGACCACTGAGTACTTCACTTTCAAAGGTTTATAAAGGAATTTTCGGGGGGAAAAAAATTCTTACCTGGACCTTGCCAAAAATGCATATCCTTTCTCTTTATTTTAAGTTCATCACTTCCCTGCCTGAGATGAGAGGTATGTTTCATCTTCAGTTCTCTGGATTCATGTGGTATTTACTTGAATTCTAAAATCTTTCAAAATCATTTTTCTTTATACTGGTGTTGTGATAGTATAAATTGTTCTCCCACTGCTACTCCTCTTTGCAGCAGCTCATTGATGTCTTCCCAGTTTTCTCCAAACCTGTCCATTTCATCAATTCTTGTGCAACAATAATATTGTATTATATTAATATCCCATGATTTATTTAGGAGAACAAGTCCTTACTTTCCTATATAAATGTTAGTTTAGATAATAATAATTATAATAACCACTATTATTATTATGTATACTTCTTATACAAAAAGTTTCTTATTGTACAGTAATATTCTGTTATGGTCATGTACTCCAATTTGATAAGCGTTTGTTCAATTGATAGAAATCTACTCTGTTTACCATTCTTTGCAGTTGTTTTTTTCATTGATCAAATCATGATCTTCTTCTTACATACCTGATATTTTCCCCTCTATCAAATACTGGGTTTTTCCAAACACTAAGTTCCATTTTTTCTGATTCTCCCTTGTGTAGTCTGTTCCAGTATTTTCTCTCTTTTGTCAACAACATAAAGTTATTTGATAACCGTTGCTTTATTTGAGGTGAGGACATGCTATTCTTTCTTCTCTACTTCTTGTAATAATTTCCATTGATATTCTTGATCTTTTGCTTTTCCAAATGAATTTTGTTACTATTTTATCAAGATCTATAATGTATTCTTTTGGTCAGTTGATTGCATCAAAAGGGTATACTAATTTTGATACATTGTCATTTTATTATACTAACAGGGTCTATCCATGAGCATTTAATATTCTTCCATCTATTTACATTGTTATTTATTTCTTTAAGGGACATTTTGTAATTTGAATGTATATGGGTCTTTTGTGCAGTTTGGTAGCTTGATTCCAAGATATTTTATACATTTTATAGTTATTTGGAATGCAATTTCTTTTTCCATTATTGCTTAATAGTTTTTGTTTTTATTTTCCCATTAGCCAGTTTTAGAATTTCTATTTTGCATTGAGGAAAAGGGTTTTACTTCAATCAGTTATCTAAGGGGAAAGAAACTTTGGACTATATTGTGTTAACTGAAAAGGAGCTCCAATTTTGCTTATGTTTATTATTTAATTGAAGATAAACACACATGTGGACCATGTCTCAAAGTATAGGCGTTTTATAGATCGCTTATCTCTAATCCTACTTAGGAGGGAATTAGAATTAATTGGAATTGCAGTTGAAAATTAATTGGAGTAAAATTCTTTTTTGAGAAAAGCAACAAGACTAGATAAATATATATGTGTGAAAAGGTTTTCAGAAGCCTACCTTCTATGATATTTTAAAATATGTAGCTTTGAAATTCTCAATCGTTTGATTTTTTATTTTAATGTTTTATTCCATTTACATGTAAAAATTTTTTTGCATTCCTTTTTAAAAAATTTGACTTTCAAATTCCCTCTCTCCCTTCATTCACTCTTCAAGAACAAGAAGGCAAGCAAACATGCAAATCATATTTCCATATTAGAAATGTGAATAAAATAACCCAGATAAAAAACAAAAACCTGGAAGAAAAATAAAGTTTAAAGAAGTATGCTTTGATCTACATTCAGATTCCTTTAGTTCTTTCTTTTAGGTGAATAGCATTTCTCATCCTAAGTGCTTAGGAATTGTCTTGGATCATTGTATTGCTGAGAATAGCTAAGTCATTCATAGTTGATCATCTTACAATACTGCAGTGTTGTTGCAGTTCTGCTCATTTCATTTTGCAACAGTTTATGTAAGTCTTCCAAACTGTGCATACCCTTTCATCCAGTTATACTAGTACTAAGTTAGTATCCAAATAGAGAAAAAACAAAATGAAACCAAAAAAAGGAAATGGTCTTTTATGTACAATAATATTTATATCAGCCCTTTTTGTGGTGGCAAAGAATTGGAAATTGAGGTGATGCTCATCAACTAGCAAATGATTAGACAAGTTGTGGTGTATGACTTCGATGGAATACTATTGTGCAATGAGAAATGGAAAAAAAACCCTGTAACAAATTTCTCTCTAGAACATTTGAATTCATTGAAAACTGTACCAAAATTGCTTCAGTGTGACAATTTTCTCAGATCCCCTACAACATTTTCATTTTCCTTTATTTTTTATAATATTAGCCAATCTGACTGCCTGTTCATATCTTTATCCTTTTACCAATTGGGGAACAATTTGTCTTCTTACAAATGTGATCCAGTTCATTGTTTATTTGAGAAATGATGCCTTGATTACAAAGAGACTTCTTTAAATTTTTCGCACTTCTTTCCCTTCATCAAGAATGATAAAGTTCAGAGTAACAAGTATCATTTTCCCATGTTGGAATGTGAACAGTTTAACCTTAATTGAATTCCTTATGATTCTTCTTCCATATTTACCTTTTAAGCTTCTCTCAAATCTCATATTTGAAAATCAATTTTTTAATTCAACTCTGGTCTTTTGACCAGGAATGTTTGAAAGTCCTCTATTTCGTTAAATTCCATTTCCCCCCGAAGTTATGCTGGATAGGTGATTCTTCCCTGCAATCCTAACTCATTTGCCCTCTAGAATATCATATCCCAACCCCTTTGAGTCTTCAATGTAGAAGCTGCTAAATCTGATGTGATCCCAATTGAGGCTCCACATTATTTGAATTGCCTTTTTTTCTGGCTGCTTCCAATATTTTCTCTTGACCTGGTACCTCTAGAATTTGGCTATAACAATCTTTGAAATTTTCATTTGTGATATCTTTGAGGAGGTGAATGGTGGATTCTTTCAATTTCTATTTTACCTCTGGCTCTCGGATATCAAGGTAATTTTCCTTGATAGGTTCTAGAAATATAATGTCTAGGCTCTTCTTTTAATCATGTCTTTAATGCAGTACAATAAAGCTTAAGTTTTCTTTCCTCTATTTTAAAAGTCAGTTGTTTTTCAGATGAGATATTTCACATTATTTTCCTATTTTTTCATTACCCTGGTTGTGTTTTATTGTTTCTTGATGTTTCATGGTGGTATTACCTTCCACGTGCCCAATCCTAATTTTTTTTTGGAATTATTTTCTCCACTGAGCTCCTGTGCTGCCTCTTCCATATAATCAATTCTATTTTTTAAGGACCTATTTTTTCAGCAAATTCAGTACATTTTTTTTTCCATTTGGCCAATTTAAAAAAAAATCTTGTTTTCATTGAATGTATGTATGTATGTATATATATATATTTATATATATATACATATTATATATATGTATACATATATATAATATGTATACATATATATACACACATATGTATATTACATATACATAATATGTATACATATATATACACACACACATTTTATGTATATACACACACACACACACATATATGTACACATATATATATATATATATATTTCTATTTGGTTAATTGGCTTTTTAAGGAGTTCTCTTCAGTGGAGTTTTGTGCCTCTTTTTTCATTCCAGGTTTTGGTGTTTTTCTTTCCAGGATTTTCCCCTGTCTGAAGAATACCAGATGCTGAATGAGGAACAATTGAAGGACCTCTGTTGTTTTTGGAAGCCAGGCCAAGAAGTGCTGACCAGACATGATTCTCTGGATAGAGTAAAAGCAGTGATTAGAGGAAAATATATCTTAAATGCCTATATCAACAAATAGAGAAAGAATAGACTAATTAATTTGGGATGCAATTTAAAAAAAACATAAAATTAAATACTGAATTGGAAATCCTAAAAATTAATGGTGAGTTAAATAAAACTGAGAGTAAAAAAAACCATACAATTAGTAAATAAAACTAGGTGTTGGTTTTGTGAAAAAAAAACACAGTAAATAAACAATTGGTCAATTTGATTCAAAAGGAGAAGAAAACCAAATCACTAGTATTAAAGATGAAAAGAGTGAATATACAACTAAACTGAACTTAAAACAATTGTAAGGAGTTATTTTGCCCAATTACATGCCAATAAATCTAACAATTTAAGTGAAATGGAAGAATATTTACAAAAATATAAATTGCCTCAATTAGCAGAAGAATGAGTAGAATATCTAAATAGACCTATTTTTGAAGAAGAAATTGAACAGGCCCTAAATAAGCTTCCTAAGAGAAAAGCACTGGGACTAGATGGATTTACAAGTGAATTTTATCAAACCTTTAAAGATCAACTAATTCCAATATTAAATCAATTCTTTAGAATAATATGTAAAGGACAGATCTTACCAAATTCCTTTTATGAAACAGACATGATACTGATACCTAAACCAAGAAGAGTAAAAACAGAGAAAGAAACTTTGTAGAGCAATTTCATTTATGAATATGGATGCGATAATCCTAAATAAAATACTAGTTAAAAGTTTACAGTATTATATCACAAAGATTACATATTATGATCAAGTGGGATTTATACCAGGAATTCAGGGATTTTTTTTTAATGTAAGGAACGCTATTAACATAATTGATTATGTTAATAATAAAAGTAAACAATTCATGACTTCATCAATAGATGCAGAAAAGTCTTTGATAAAGTTTAACACACATTTTTATTAAAAACAGTTGAAAGAATTGGTACAAATTGATTTTTCCTTAAATTGATAAATAAAATTCATCTTAAACTATCAGTAAGCAATTTTGTAAGAGTGATAAATGATAACCCTTCCTAGTAAGATCACTCTTGAAACAAGACTGCCCACTGTCGTCAATATTATTCAAGATTGTACTTGAAATCCTAGCAATAGCAATAAGAGAAGAAAAAGAAATTGAAGGAATCAGAATAGGTAATAAAGTAATAAAGTTATCTCTTTTTGCAGAAGATGTGGTGATGTAGTTAGAAAATCCCAAAGACTCAACTAAAAAGTTAGTTGAAACAATGAATAATTTTAGCAAATTAGTATGATATAAAGTAAATCCACAGAAATTATCAGCACTCCAATATGTAACAAATAAAACCCTGTAGGAAGAGATAGTAAAACTAACCCATTTAAAACAACTCTAGAGAGCATAAAACACCTGAGAATACAGCTGTCAAAACAGATTCATGAGGTATATAAACAAAATAATAAAAACTTATTATACAAGTAAAATCTGTTTGAAATAATTGGAAAGATATTAATTTTTCATGGGAAGGCATGGCCAATATAGTAAAAATAACACTTTTAACTGGACTAATTTATATATTCAATGCCATCCAAATTAAATTGCCAAAAATATTCTTACCGAATTAAAAAAAAATTCATTTGGAAAAAGGAAAAGTGAAGAATATCAAAGAAAATAATGCAAAAAATGTAAAGGAAGGGAATTTAGCAGCATCAGATCTTAAACTATATTATAAGGCAGTAATTATAAAAACTATCTGGTACTGGTTAAGAAATTGAAAGTGGATCCATAGAATAGAATAAGCATCTATATTACAGCAGGAAATAAGCATAATAACTTTGTATTTGACATGTATGAAGTCTTAAGATTTGGGGATAAGATTTTGGTAAAATTTTTGAGAAAACTAGAAAGCAGAATGGTAGAAACTGGGCATAGACAATATCTTACACCATTTACCAAAATAAGGTCAAAATGGATATATCACGTAGATATAAAAAGTTATTTTATGAGAAAATTAGAAAGACATGGAACCCTTTACTTATCAGACTTATCGATAGGTGAACTATTTATGAATAAACAAGAGACAGAGAGCAAAGTTAGGCATAAAATTAATAATTTCTTTTACATGAAATTAAGAATGTTAATTTTTACATTACAATAACTTAATTTAACTTTAAGAAAACTATTCACTTTAAATACATTAAACTAAATTAAAAAGTGTTTTTAGAAATAGAACATATGCAGCCAAGATCAGAAGAAAAACAGAAAATTGGGGAAAATGTTTTATAGACAGTTTGTAAGATAAAGGTCTCACATTTAAAATATATGAAGAACTTTGTCTAATATTTCAGAATATGAGTCATTTCTTAATTGCAAAATGGTCAATGGATATGAACAGATAATTTTCTGAAGAAGAAATCAAAACAACTTACAATCATGGGAAAATTGCTCTAATCATCATTGATTAGAGAAATGAAAATTAAAACTATCTTGAGATATCATTTTACACCTATGAAACTGGCTAAAATGATAGAAGGGGAAAGCAACAAATGTTGGAGGGGATATAGAAAAATTGGGATGCTAATTCATTCTTGGTGCAATTGTGAACTGATCCAACCATTTTGGGGAGTAATCTGGATTTATGCCCAAAGAATTATTAAGCTACCTATATCCTTGACCCAGCAATACCTCTATTTGGTCTATTTCTGAAGATAATTAGGGAAAAGAAAAAGAATTTATGCATCTAAAATGTTTATAGTAGTTCTCTTTGTAGTTGCAAAGAACTGGAAATTGCAAGGATACACATCAATTGTGGAACTGCTGAAGAAGTTGTGGTATATGGTTGTGATGGAATAGTGTTGTGCTGGAAGACATTATTAGCTTGATGGTTTTAGAAAAAAGACGGAAACACTTGCATAAAATAATGAAGAGTGAAATGAACAGAAGGAAGAGAATGTTGTATACAGAAACACCAGTGTTGTTTTATGAACAATTTTGAGGAAATAAGTTATTTTGTCTATTATAAGTACCCAAAATAGCTATAAAGAATATATGAAGAAAGACGTCATCTGCGTCTAGAGAAAGTACTGATGTATAGAATAATTTTATGTACGTACATTTATTTGCGTCTAATGATAGCTATCTCTAGGCTGGGGAGGGAAGAAAAAAAAGGAAAAGTAATTAAAAAAATCTACATGATAAAAAAGAACCAGAGGGCAAAATAGAATTAGAAAAAATACAGTGGTGATCTCTTGAAAGAAAACCCCAAATTAAAACTACCAGGAATATTACAGCCAAAATCCAGAGCTTCCAAGTAAAAGGGGAAAAAATCATACAAGTAACCAGAAAGAATTCAAGTACTGAGGAGTTCAAGTCAGGATCACAGATAATTTAACAGCCCCCTGTATAAAAAAGTGGAAAGCTTGGAATAAACTATTACTAAAATTTACAGCCAAGAACATCTTACTCATCAAAACTGAATAACACCCTAAATGGAAAAAATATGGATCTTTAATTAAATGGAGGTCTTTAGAGAATTTGTGATAAAAAGACCAGAGCCATGAAGAGACAATGAAGGTCAAATGCAGCAATGAAGAGAAACAAAAATGCAAACATGAATGCAAAATTTCATTTCTTTGAAACCATCTCCTAGAGACAGCTAGTGGTACAATGGGTAAGACTTTGGGCTTGAAATAAGGAAAATCTGAATTCAAAACTGTCCACAGACATCAGCTTTGTAACTCTGGGGTAATTGAGTTAATTTTAGTTTGCCTTGGTTTCCTTATTTGTTATAGGATTGTAGTTAGGATAAAAAGAGATTTTAAAAAGCAGTTAACACAATTCTGGGAATATAATACTCACTGTATGAATTCCTACTACCTTCTTTCCTCTCCCTCTCTCCCCTTCTCCTTTTGTCATAAACATAAACATAAAGACTAACCAGGGACAAACTTCTTACATTTAAATATGGAAGGCTGTGTCCCTATGAAGGAAGTCTAATTAAAAGAAGGTGAGAGTGGTTCTGTTATGTCTTAATAATCCTAAGAGAAGAATGGAGAGGGGAAGAAGAACATTCACACAACAGAGAAAGGGAAAGAAAGATTAGAGAAAATTATGTCACATAATTAGGGTGTACAAGTAACTATTTATATAAACAAAACCACCTGACCCTTGTTCCTTATTTTCATCTGAACTGTTTAAATAAAGGAAGAAAACTCAGACACACACACAGAGTTGAGTACAAAATTTTAGAAGACCTGAGTGAAAAGGTCAGAAAATAGATTACAGAGGGATGAGGAGTGCCTTAAAGGAAGGTAGTGAAAAGGAAAAGATTTGGAAAGATAGCTTGAAGATAACAGAGGTGAGAGAGCCTTTTCAGGCTTAAGAGTCCAACATATATTTTGTAGGAACAGAAATTTAACTATATTCTATAAGATGCTTTGAATTGTTCTTTTTCCTACCAAATATGTAGCAATGACAGGACAATTCAAATGTAAGGTCTGTAGTAAGGGAAGGAAAAAAACAGAAACAGAAATGAAAAGCCAGGTCATGCTTTACAATATACAAAATTCGACAATCTCAGATGCTGATTGGAGGATAACTTGTGTAAAAATACAAGCCAGCATTCTAATGGTCCCTGGTGAGACTTACTTTTTCTCCAGTAAGTAAAGAATTAATGCAAAATGGACATAAGACAGAAAAATGTTGTCTCGGCTGACATCACTGTATACAGTAGGTGGCAGCAGACTTGGTTGCTCTGGGATGGAGTTCTCTGTAATCTGAGGCTCAGGCTGTACCCTTTCCCCAGATACTATAGAAGACATATGTATTTCCTAGGGGATATGGTGTCACTGTGTAACCGCACACAATGAGTCCTGAGAAACAAAACATGGGACTTTTTCGAGCATCCTGGAGACTCAGGGGGCTTTCTCATGCCTGAGCATTTTGTGCTTCAATTCCTCCAGCTCAGAGGGACGTAAGCGTGGTTGTCATGGTAAGTTTTTTAACCCTAACTCTCCAGGGAAGAAAAATGAATGCACTATGCACTTTTAAGTTTATTAACATTCTTCTTTATCCTTTTTTTGTCTAAACAATGTAAAAAATCAATTAAAGTCAAGCCCTGATTTGGAGTGTCTGCTGATTTCTGAAGTAAAAGTGCTCACATTGAAAACTTCACAATGACCTGTCTCATGCCAACAAAGCATGTCCTGCATACAAGGGATGGTGAATGGTTTGGGGGTACATAGTCCACATGGAATCCAATTACAAAGGGAATGAACAAAAAGTAGCTCTATAAGCAAGCAGAATTGGCAGGAGTAGGCTCAGAAATCCCACAAAAAGCATCCCAAGGTAGATCCAATATCTGCTGAAGAAAAAAAATGCAAAAGCTTAGAGTGCTTTCCTAATTAGAAATGGCATTGAGATAAACTGGGAAAATAACAGCAACATAGAAAAGCCTAATGAGCAATCCCTTGGTATTGAAGGTAGATTGGAGTGATGGAGAAAGATAGACAGTGAGTCCTTACCAATGACATTTGGATTCTCAGTGTTACTAACCTCCTTCAGGGTTTTAGAACTAATTGTAGGGGAAACTTCTCTGTGCAGCTCTGGAGGGGACTCATCCCACTGGGAGGCAGTTGCTCTTCCTCACAGTAAACAGAGGAAGACATGAAAATCGGGCTCCTCCCTCTAAGGATGAAAACCAGCAAAAACCTGTGTCTGTAGCTCTGGGAGAGGAGCCATTGTCTCCTAAGGATTGACATTATAGAGCCTGAACAATGGGTTTTGGACTGAATGGAATTTTCATTCTGACTCTTTTACAAGGTAGTTTTGTCTTTTGTTTGTTTTTTGACCAAGGATACACTCTTTGAAGTGCTGTATTTGTGTGACTATTGTCTTCAATGACTTTGTTTGCAGGTGTCCATTGTGATGTTCAGCTGGGGAGTCTGGGGGTGATGTGAGACAGCTTGGAGGATCTCTTAGCCTTTCCTGAAAAGCTTCGGGATTAGTTTTTAGCAGCTATGGCATGCAGTGGGTCCACCAGGTTCCAGGGAAGGGGCTGGAGTGGCTTGCATATATTTATAGTAATGGAGGAACCACATACTATGCAGATTCTGTGAAAGGCCGATTCACCATCTCCAGGGACAACAGCAACAGTGTGCTGCACCTGCAAATGAATTCCCTTAAAGCTGAGGACACAGCCATGTATTACTGTGCAAGAGACACAGTGAGAAAAAGAAGTATGGGACCAGACATAAACCTCCTCATTCAGACAGGCCACGTGGAGAATGACTTAGAGGGGGAACTCAAGGGCACAGAGCACAGGGAGAGTACTTAGAATAACAGCTGAAGCATCCAAAGATAGGAATTCCAAGATGAAAAATGGACCTCTTATACTGCAACTTGGATTGAGACCTTTGAGCTAGATATAATACTGAAAGGGGTTATTCTTTATTCTAATGTGATAGGTTAGTAAAAAGGATTCCAGGGGAGGGAGCATGTTTATTATAAAGCCTGGCATATGGCCAGAGATTATTACACACTTTTCTATATCCTTCTTTTCCGTTGCCTGGAGGAAGGGAAACTGATGTGGGGAAATTCAAGAAACAGAAGAGGGTTGAGGAGGAACACGTGGACAAGGGTGAGTAAATCCCCACCAAAAGAACCCCAATTTGAAAGAAAATCATCCCTAAAAAAAGAGACAAATAAAATTGGGGTGCATGTCTCCACAGTTTAATTTTGCAAGCTGGCTTGACATGCATTGAATGGGAATTCACTCTAAAACTGGGCCCCCTAAAGGAGGCAGTTTAGAACTGGCTCGAATCAGATTTTTGGGGTGCAGCCTTATGTGCCCTTTGAAGGGTAGATGTTCCCAAGGGATGCCAATCAACTCTGAGAGGTGGGCCATATTAAAATGAGGGTCTTTCAGTATGTGACAAAGATCACTCAGTTCTGGTCAAACAGGCATCAGTTTCCATATCACCTGTCTTGACAATAGGGAGGAATCTGCATTCTCCCAAACCTTTGTAGGCAAGGTAATGAGCAGGAATAGACTCATTTAGATTACATTCTGTATTTTTTTAAGATTCATTAATTTATTTATTTTTAGTTTTCAACATTCATTTCCACATAACTTTGAGTTCCAAATTTTCTCCCCTTCTCATCCCTCCCCCAGGTCCAAGACAGTGTGCATTCTGAATGCCCTTCCTCTAATCTGCCCTCCCTTTTATATACCCCCCTTCTATTATCCCCTTCTTCTTGTATTTTCCTGTAGGGCAGAATAGATTTCTATACCCCATTGCCTGTACATTTCCCAGTTGCATGGAAAGACAATCTTTTTAACATTTCTTTTTAAAACTTTGGGTTCTAAATTTTCTTCCTTCCCTCCTCCCCACCTATCCTCATTGAGAGGGCAAGCAACTCGATATAGGTTTTACTTATGCAGTCATGCAAAACACTTCCATAGTAGTCATACTGTGGAAAACTAACTACATTTTCCTTAATCCTAAAAGGTTTGGCCCAGGCAGAGATCTGATGAATTTGAATCAGTGCTGTCAGGGTGTCATCATTTCCCCCAGGCAGAATAGTACAGAGAAACATTTTAAGATTTAATGTAATTACAAATCACACCAACAAATATCTTTACCATAGTCAATATTTCTGTAAGGTTAGATGTAATAAGATCTTCCTACAGGTTAATCCTGAAAGGCAACTTTCTCTCTTGGTTTTCAAATCAATCTAAAAATGTTCATTTTCCATCCTTTTACTTAAAACAAAATCAAATTTCCTATCCCCCTTCAACATGATTAAACCATAAGAAGCTGACACAAAGGTACCCAGAACAACTATCCAAGGATGGGGGAGCTTAAGGAACATGACTTGCTGTGGACAACCCCACCCCTATCTGTTCCCAAACTAATAGTTTTTCCTACCTGCCATAATCTTTCTAATCTTTCCTAATCTTTCAAACCCATTACTCACTCTACCTCCACTGTCCTTTACATTCCAAATTCATATATATATATATATATACATATATATTATATAACACGTATATAGTATGTGTAATGTATATTATATATGTGCAACATATATAATATATATGTAATATATATATGTGTGTGTATATAGTATATATATATAATACATATGTAATATTATACACACACATATATATATATATATATCACTTTTTGTCCTGCTTCTCCTCACTCTGTTAGAATCTGGAGGAAGTTCATGCCTAACAATTTACACTTCAAGAGAATTGTATTTCTTCCAGACGCCCTTCACAAACAGCTTTATAATGTTAATGCTTAAAAAACACAAAAAAAACCCCCTTATTTTTGCAGTTCTAAACACATTGCGAAGAAATCAGGTCTTATCAGTCTAAAAGCTACCTATTAACTGATACTGTCTTCAACTAACTTTTGGGAGAATCTCTCCCTGCTTTTTGATTAAATTACTCGTTTTCTAACTCTATTCTGGTATCCCAACTTGGCCAGGGTTGGGACTCGTCAAAAAGAGTCTTCATCTCCCAGTGAAAGGCTAAGGGGGGAGTTCTTTCCCAATGTTCTTTCTCTAATGGCACACCTTAGAAGGTCCTTAGTTTTTCTGGGTGCATTTTAAATCTTTAACCACAATCATGAAACATTTTACAAACACACACAGAGACAGAAACAGCTTGACAAGACAAAGTGCACATGAATCTAATATTCTTAATTTTTTTTTTTAGGATTAATTTGTTTTTAAGATCCTTCAACCAATTCAGATCATAATACAATTTACCTGTCAAAAATCTCAGTTATCATGTGCCAATTGACTCTGCCTTGACTAGCTAGTTATAGAGGATAACCTTCAGAGAAGTCCTTCACATGTGGCCTTGACCTCCAGAGTTAGCTTAGAGAGAAAAATGGACTGCAACCTAAAAACAGGAAGTCCAATAGATAAGGAACAGGGATTTGGGGGACAAGATTCATGTGCTCTTCAGGGTTGGGACTTCAGGAGGAAAGTTCTGCGGGTGCTCAGACCCAGTGCTGTTGAATGACAACTTCAAATCCCAGTCCAAAATCTGAGTAAACAGCACCATTTGTTGTGAAACCCCCAAAATGAACCCCAATTTGAAACAGAATCAGCTCTAATAAAGAGACAAGTTAAGATTTGTTTTTGCTTTTCCTTTGTCTGATAAAAGAATTGCTAGCCCTGCTTTTTAAATTTAGCTGAAGCATAATATATTCTACTCCAGTCTTTTACTGGCTTGAATTGGATTTTTGGGGTACAGCCTTATATGCCCTTTGAAGAGTAGGTGCTGTCTATGGATGCCAATCAATTCTGGGAGGTGGGCATTATTAAAATGAAGGTCTTTCAGTATGTGACACAAATCACTTAATCCTGGTCAAAGACATAAATTTCTGTATCACCTGTCTTGACAATGGGAAAAAAACATCAATATTCCCCCAGACCTGTCTAGGCAACATAATGAACAGAAATAGACCCAGTTAGATGACATCTTAATGTCCTTCTGAAAAAGGACTGAACTTTGAAAGAAAGGGGCATAGGGACCTCTGCATTTCCAAGATAGTGATTACTAAGAAATATCATTTTTTCACAGCTGAAATAAAGGTAAAATAGAAGCAGGGATAAAAAGATTTTTAAGGTAACAGTCTCCTAGATTTTTTTCAGTTTTTTGCTCAATTACTACAATCTGTTATCTTTGAAATGTAAATCATACAAGCATACCTTTTTTAAATTTTTTTTCCTCCAATTACATGTGAAAGCAATCTTTAACTTTGTTTTTTAAAGGTTTGCGTTCCAGTTCTGCTTCTGGGAGCCAAAATGATGGAGTAAGAAGTAAGTGGCTCTTATCCTCCCTCAATGACCTGTGAAAGCCTAGAAAATATTGACCCAGGAAAAAACCTGAGCCAGCAAAAACACAGGGCACAGAACCTTGTACCCCAGGAAGCTTGGCTGATTAATTGGAAAGGCCCCTTTTGCTCTGGAGGAGGTAGAACAGTACAGTTCTGGAGGCTTCCCAGCAAGCCAGTGGCAAGCCCCACCTCAGCATACCAGGGGGAGATCCTGAGACCGAGATTGTTGGAGCAGCCAAGTAACAACACCAGGAGACCCCAAGAGCCTGAGTACAGTCAGGGGAACTAGTAGACACCAGCTTGGAAGACCATCATGGGTGATGGAGTTCTCCAGCAGCAAAATCAACTAGCAACTCAACACAACTTTGGGAAGCAGAACTCCAGAAGGCAAAGCTCCGGGCTGACAGACATCTATCAGCATGAAAACATCCCTATGCAAGGCCTGGACCAGCAAGAGCCAGACATTCAAGGTGAAGGCTTGGGTGAGCAGGGAAAGAACCTTGAGTAACTGACCCCTGTCACTCCAGCAAGAGAGCTCACCACTTTTCTTTCTTATTTTTTTTCATTGTGATTTATCAAGAATCACTTACATATGCTTTTGAGTTGATAATTTTTCTCCCCCTTCTTCCCCCCCACCCTCCCCAAGATGGCACACAATCTGATATAAGCTTTATATTTACATACCCATTAAACATATTTTCACAATAGTGAAGTTGTAAGTAAAAATTAAAACCAATAGGAGGAAGCATTAGAAATATGAAAGAAAACTCAACAGAAGGTAAAAATAAGTGATAGCGATTCGACTTCCATAGTTTCTAGTTCTTTTAGTTGTATGCCTAATTCATTGATCTCTTCTTTTTCTATTTTATTTATGTAAGCATTTAGAGACATCAAACTTCCCCTAAGAACTGCTTTCACTGCAGTCCGTAAGTTTTGGTATGTTGTCTCATTGTTGTCATTCTCTTGAATGAAATTATTGATTCTTTCTATGATTTTAATAATCAAATGAGGGAGTTAAAAGAGTCCTTCAAAAATACAATTGGCCAATTGGAAAAAAAATACACTGAAGAAAACAAGTCCCTAAAAAAATTGGCAATTGAAGCAAACTAGCATGATGAAGAAAACAAGTCCTAAAAAACAATTGGCCTGTTTGTTAGGGATCTATAAGGATATAGAGGGCCATAGGCTGTTCAACAGGTCTCACTGATGGGTGAAGGCCCCTCTTGTGCTGATCTTTGAGAAAAGGTCGCCTTGTTCGGTGCTGTATTGTATGGATCTGTAACAATCTTTAACTCCCCTACTTATTGTATAGTCATTAGCAGTCTATTCTGGGATTGGAGTCAGATAAATGCACAGGAAGTGCATGCACTGTCCTTGAGTTCGACATGGGCTATACGTCATTGTAACTTGAGAAAGAGTTCCTCTTATAGTACTACATAAGTAAGTGCTCTGCTAAAAATAAATGGAGTTGCTTCCATCTTGTCTTCCCCCTCATCAATGCGCATTTGAGATAAAAAATCAAGCTGGTCTTGATTCATCAGGTGATTGGGAAATCCTAGGCCCTAGGTAGGCTCTATAGCCAAGTGAACTAGTTGTGCACAACACCTGTTGAAGAAGGAAGTACAAAAACTAACAGAGGAGTATACTGAACAAAACAAGTCCTTAAAAAACACAATTGGCCACTTGAAGAAGGAAGTACAAAAACTAACAGAAGAAAATCTGTTAAAAACTAGAATTGAACAAATGGAAACTAATGTCTCTATGAGAGAGCAAGAGTCAGTGAAACAGAAACAAAAAAATGAAAAAATAGATGAAAATGTAAAATACCTCATCAGTAAAAAACCGACCTGGAAAATCGACTCAGGAGAGACAATTTAAAAATTATTGGACTACCTGAAAATCATGATGAAGGAAAGAGCCTGGACAGTATCTTTCAGGAAATCATAAAGGAAAACTGCACCGGAAGTCCTAGAACCAGAAGGGAAAATAACCATAGAAAGAATCCACTGATCACCACCTGAAAGAGATTCCAAATTGACAATGCCAAGAAATATAATAGCAGCATTCCAAAATTACCACATGAAAGAGAAGGTGCTGCAAGCAGCCAGAAAGAAACAATTTAAACATCATGGAACCACAGTCAGGATTACACAGGACCTTGCAGCTTCTACATTAGAAGACCGCAGGGCATGGAACATGCTATTCCGTAAGTCAAAGGAGCTTGGAATGCAGCCAAGGATCAATTACCCAGCAAAAATGAGCACCATTTTTCAAGGGAGGAGGTGGATATTCAACAAAATAGGAGACTTCCAAACTTTCCTGATAAAAAGACTAGAGCTCAACCAAAAATTTGTTCTTCAAGTACAGGACTCAAGAAGGACTTAAAAAGGTAAATGGGACAGAAGGATACAATATGTTGTTAATGGGGGGTGACTGTTTAAACCCCTACAAGGGAATATGAGACTTGCAATCCTTGAGAACTGTATTGTTATTACACCTTGTTAAAGGAGTATACATTAAGAGGGTGGCTATTAGTTGACTTTGATGTAATGATAAAAAAATCTAATCAGATGGGTTGAATGGATCCAAATAAGTGGATCAATCTGATCTTAGAAAAGGTACTGAGAAAGGAGGAGGCAAACAAGGGTAAATTACATTACAGGAAAAGACACAAAATCCTATTACAGCAGAGGGAAAGAAGTGGGGGGGGAGCATTATTTGAACCTTACTCTCATCAGATTTGGCTCAAGAAGGGCATAATATAATCAGTTAGGTATAGAAATCTAACTTGCCCTATAGGCAGTGGAGGGAAAAGGGGAAAAAAAGGGAGGGGGAAAGAAAAGGGAGGCAGAGAAGGAAGGGAGGGAAGCAGCAGTAAGACTAAAGGGGAAGAAAAGGGAAAGGGATAATAAAAGGGGAAGGGACTGAAGGAGGCCATGGTTAAAAGCAAAACACTAGTGAAGGGAGAAAGGAAAAAGGAGAAAGAAAAGCATAAATGGGGGGAAAAGGATGGAGAAAAAGACACAGATAGTAGTCATAACTGTGAATGTGAATGGGATGAACTCTCCCATGAAACAGAAACAGATTGTAGAATTGATTAAAGACCATAGTCCTGCAATATGTTGTTTACAGGAAACGCATTTGAAAAAGAGTGACTCCTACAGGGTAAAGGTAAAAGGCTGGAGCAGAATCATTTGATTATTAAAATCATAGAAAGAATCAATAATTTCATTCAAGAGAATGACAACAATGAGACAACATACCAAAACCTATGGACTGCAGTGAAAGTAGTCCTTAGGGGAAGTTTTATATCTCTAAATGCGTACATAAATAAAATAGAAAAAGAGATTAATGAATTGGGTATACAACTAAAAAAACTAGAAAAAGAACAAATTAAAAATCCTCAACTAAACACCAAATTAGAATTATTGAAAATCAATTTTTTTTTAAAGTCAGGAAATAGGCGCACACCCTGAACCAGGAAATAGGCAGAAATGGAAAATGACCATAGGTTCTTATTTTGGGGAAAGAGAAGATCAAGGCACAAATTCAGAAGAGGACAACATTGTCAAAATACCCACATCTGAAACCTCAAAGGGGAATATGAACTGGTCTCAAGCCCAAAAAGCCATCCTGGAAGGGCTCAAGAAGGATTTTAAAAGTCAAAAATGAGAGGTGGAAGAAAAATTGGGAAAAGAATTCAAAGGTATGCAAGAGAGACTCAATAGCTTAGAAAAAGGACAAAAATTAACTGTAGAAAATAAGTCCTTAAAATTTTTTTTATACTGATTTTTTTCTCTCTCTTTTAAATCAAAGTTAACTAATGATTTATCTATTTTTGTTTTTTTCATGAAATCAACTCTTTGTTTCATTTATTAATTCAATGATTGTTTTTACCTTCAACTTTATTAATCTCACCTTCAGTTTTAGGATTTCCAATTTAGTATTTAATTGGGGATTTTTATTTTCATTCTTCTTATAATTCTTTTTAATTGCATAGCCAATTCATTAGTCTGCTCTTTCTCTATTTCGTTGATGTAAGCATTGGCAGATATAAAATTTCCTCTGATCACTGAGTTAGCTGTATCCCACAGATTTTAAATTTTAAAATACCTATTCTTAAAAAAAGCTCATTATTTTAACATGATATGAAGAGGAGGAGGAGGAACAGAAGGAGAACAACGAGTGCATGACTAAATCACAGTGAGTCTTTTGTTCATCTCACTTCACCATAGAGAAAAAGACAGAAAGATCTTTTGGTCTTGGGACTGCATTTGGCCTTGAGCACCATTTGTAGAGCCCTCTAATCCACAGAAATAGGCCATGCTGCAGGCAACCTAAGGTCTCAAATTCATATCAGGACAACTCAAAAGAGACTGGTGGTGTGTGGGACAGAAACTACTTACAAAAATAAAAACAAAGACTTAGATACCTTGAAAGCAGAAAGGTGTTTATTGCTTTCTCATGAGAAAGGACACACCCAATGTTGCTTAAGATGGTGCCAGCAAGGGAGTATGTGTGCTGGCTATGAGAAGCAAAGTTTTATAGCCCTAACGTGTGCCCCCTCCCACTCTCTTACCTTTCCCCCGTTGGCTGGGTACTCAAAGCTTACAATCTAAACGAGGCAGCTAATACACAATAGAAGTAAACATACCCAGTTTTGGGAACTACACTTATGCATATGCCAGGACGCTGGAACAACTGGGAACTGCCTGTGCTGACATGTATTTTTTGAGAAAGGTGTGATAATCCTTTAAGATCAATTGAGCCCCAATAAGGGCCAAAAACCTCAATTAATCCTTTTCTCTCTGAGTGAACTAAAAACACCCCTTCCTGTGTCAGCAAATTCCAGGACCAGATAGAACTGATCAACATTCTTCCTGTTCATTATCACTAAGCCCAGGATGTCTGGGACCAGATTATCTCTTGAATAATGGGACTTTTCTCATCTTGAGTTTCTATTGACAGTTTGACATTTTCCTGTTTATTATATTTACAACCTATTCAATTACGGAAATTCCTTTCCCATGCTATATGTTAAAAAAAAAGTATGGAGGCTGTATTTTTTGTAACACAGACATCCTGAGTCTGATCACTCTAAACTATATAAAACCTTTCTCATTTTGCTTAATCTCAGAGTCTGAATCACGTTCTGGCTTCCATGTCGACATGATTCTCTAGCTAAAAGGGAATAAACTATATAATCATGTATCACCTAACTTTTTTGCCTTCTTTAACCAAACTTTCAGGTCGACAGTAATGGTGCTGTGACATTGGATTGGAACTGAAGGATGGGAGAAAGCTCCAGCCCACCCTGGCAATGTGTTAGTGTCTCAGGCACCTCAGGATCCATTTTTCCTGGAGTCGTAACCTTGACGGGGTTGGGTAAATCTCTCCTATTTCTAGCTTCCATGGACCTCCCACTAGTTTGGTTGAAAGACAATTCCATTTAAGGTAGCTCTGGGGTCGGGGATCCAGTCGAGGTTCAGAAAGTCGGCAAATTGGCTATAGGTCACTCAGAAACTAAAACTAAAAATCTGGCTAACAAGACCACTGCCTCTTATATGTCAAGGTATTGCCAATCTGGTGATCACTAGTACTGCTAGCGCTGATATCAGTTAACTAAAGGTAATCCCAAATTATGTTGGTCACAATATGAGGTTTTTATGACTGGTCAAAGTTACTTTATCTTAAAACCAAATTAAGTTTAAAGGCCAACAAAACATCTAGCCAGGCATGGGAATATTTTCATCATTGGGATGCTGAGATGGCTAAGGGAGAAGGAAAGGCAGAAGCCTCTTCCCTTAAGGCTCACAAAGCTGCTTCAGCACTCTTTCCCAGGCTCTGAATAATCCCCCTTCCCTCCCCTTTTCCCTTAAAGGCTATGGTCCTGACAGGGACTCAGATCCTCAAACTTAACTTTATTGGGACTTGCCCCTTTAAATCTGCAATCTCAGGAGCACTCTGAGGAAGGCTAGCAAGATCCAGTTACACTACCAGGTCTTGAATCCTTGCAAATTCCCCAGCCCCCTTTCCTCAGAAGAATAATAATAAGATAATTCGTGTTAGGGGTTCTCTAACAAGCCTCTAATTCCCTCTCTCTCTGCCAGTAAGTGTGCACTGTGTCACTATGTCACTGTATTGTATTTGTCCCAGTTTGTCTGTCGGTGTTTATCTCTGTATCTGTACCTTATAAGATTTTAAATGCAGCCAGAGACTTCTAAGGGCTGCAGC
>NW_027555766.1:0-28923 GCF_003287225.1 Phascolarctos cinereus
CTTTGCCTGCCGACCTCCATATCCCAAGGAGGACTGTTTTGAATGGGCAGTTACACAGTAATCAATTAACAATCAACTTAGTTAACAATCTAAGAAGTGATAGTCAAAATTGTTTTAGCTATCAGCTCTTCTTTAATTACAGGTGAGGGTGGAAATACCTGGTTTCTAACTGGCAGTTAACAAACACTATAAGACAGGGTTAGCAGGGCTGACAAAGTAATAGAACTGGTCTTACACAATTTTTCCACTGTCCTCTAATTTCTTTCAGGTCACTTTAATAACACCCAAATTATGAAAAGCTAATCGACATAACAATACAGAAGCTGATCAAGATTCACCCTCCTTTCCTCCTTATCTTTCTCTCTTCTACATTCAACAACTTGGTCAAAGTTGGAATGCGGGAGAGAGGAAGAGAATATTGTCCAACAACTCTTCAAGAGTTTCTAAACCTTTTACTTTCCAAACCTCTATTCATGCTGTACAAATAAATTATGCCTTCCTTAAACTTTCTACACATACTCTTCTCTCCCACATGCTTAAACTTTCTTACCTTTCCTTCTACCTACTTATCTCTCTGAGGGACTTTGATTAAAATCCCTTTAAAACTGCACATAGTCCAGCTGCAGCCTTGGGATGCTACCTGGCTGCAAAGGGCATCAAGTTACACAGGACACTCACACACCACACAGACACAAACACAGAAACAGATACAGACAGAAAATGACAGGGAGAATCCAAAAGCTCGGAGAGAATTGTTAGAAATCCCCTGCACAATTTAGGCATCGCCAGCCCAAACTAAGCAGCGATATTTCATCAGGTTTCTTTTCTCTTGTCTTTCCCTTTATATTTTGATGACTCGTTCCAATTCTGGAGTCTACTCCCAGGAGGGCTATCTTCTGGAATGCTAGGAAAATTCTCTCTGCTAGCTGTTTTGGACTGTTCTTTTCCCATGTTTAACAAGTTCTTGTCCTTCCCCAAGGACTCACTCGATGTGGAGGCACAGGTACCAAGACCTTCCCTGCCCCCTCCCTGGTCACCCAGATGCTCACCAGATCTTGCTCCAAAAAGTATCTCAGGGCTCCCTGGATCTTTCGTCTGGGTTATGTGCTCACAACTTATGTGACTGTCCAAAACTCAGTTCTCTCTCTTCTCTCTGTCTACTGTCTTTGCTAGCACCGTTGGAACTCTGTTTGCTTTTGTTTCTGCTTGCAGGTATCTGTCTTTCTTCGGGTCCATTCCTTAAAAGGGAAAGGAAACTCCCAAACCACTCCACAGACTACTGGTAAGTGGCCAGTGGGGGCCTGTCCTAGGACTGGCTGGGAGGCCCTTTCCCAAGTAAAGGGGATCCCAGAGAGCCCCCAACTGTGTGGACAGAGACCACCCACTCAAAATAAAAACAAAGACTTGAAAGATACCTTGAAAGCAGAAAGGAGTTTATTGCTTTCTCATGAGAAAGGGTACCGCCACTAGTCACCATTGCCAGCCAGGAGAGTATGAGTTGGGAGCGGTACCCTGGGCTTTTTATCCCCTAACGCGATGCCCCCTCTCACTCTCTTACCCCTTTCTCCTTTGACTGGGTACTCAGGGTGTACATTCTAAAAGTAGCAACTAATACCCAATAGAAGCAAATATGCCGTGTTTGGACTAGATGCACATGTGCACTAGGAGCTAGGAGCAACCAGGCAACCAAGCTCCCCCACCCATGCTGACCTGGTGCTGGAGAAATAGAAACTTTTGGGGGAAAATGCAAACTGAACTCAAGGCTTTCTGGAGGAAGGAAACTTAGGCCTGTGGGAACTGCACTGCAGGCCATCTCTCACACTCAGGTAGAGTGCAGGAGAGAGCTAGGAGTGTAGCAGGGAGATACTAATGAGGGAACTTCACTGTGAGCCATCCCTCACATCCTCAGGGGACTTCAATTCTCTCCATGTGTTATGGACCTCTCTGCTTAGACTCTGGGAAACCTGGTTACCCAGAGGGTTGCCGGTCTGGGCTTGCCACACCTTACGGGCATCCCGCTGGGTTCCAAGCCTTCCAGACCTGGGTCTGTGCCCACAGACTTACATGACTGAAAATTTCCTTCACTTCACATGGGTGGCCATGGTGGTCTTCTAGTTACCAGTGCTGCAGAACTTTCATTTTGCTACTCTGAGATTTCCCTTCGGGCTTTTCCCTCCTCAGCTGAGACCTGGAGGCCACCAGTAAAGTTTGGCATCGCCTGCCCCTGAATTAAGGGAGTCCCCAAAAAGGGGGTGAAATCCCGGAGGATTTCCCACAACCATGTGGGACGTGAAGACCCTTACCAATAAATTCCGGAGACTCAGATGTAGCAAAGAGAAAGATTTCTTTATTAGCTTTCTCAAGAAAGGGCACCCTCCCTCTGCCTAAAATGGCTCTGGTGGAAGAGTGCAAGAGTGTGCTTAGCAAGAAAGATTATAGAGACCCCTAACCCCACTCCCCCTCCCTCTCAGTCCATTGATGCAAGCCTTGAGGACACAATCTGTTTGAGGAAATCTACCCAGCAACAGAGAACAGAAACCAGTTTCACAAACTTGCCTGGAGACAAGGAAAGGCTGGAAGTTTCCCAAGAGCAAGCAGTTCAGGTTGGGGGAAGGGCAGTTATTTTTGTTTGCTTAGAAACAGGGTCTGAGCGGGGGAGGGTTTTGAAAGCAATATAGGGACTTATTAACAAGAACTATTGACCCTCCGAGGAGGCTTCACTTCTGAGAGGTCATGTCACATCCCAATTTGTTACAAGCTGTAATGTGTGTGTATTCATATCTTTTTGTTGTATTCAGCATGTGGAGCTAAGTACATTAAACAAACATATAGATAGATATATATATGTATGTATACAAATATATATATGTATACTTTTTTTAAAGATGTTACTGAGAATAATGAATATCGGTGCAAAAAGTTATCGGTAGTCTCAGTGAATCACCCACTCTTACCCTTCACTCACTATACAGTGCTAGAATCATCTCTGTTGCATTCATCTTGCAAATTCCTAAGGCTAAGGACAGTATTATGTTAATAGTCATTAGGATAATATAACATTGTTCTAGGATATAGTAGGGATGTGTTAGAATCTATGGGCTTGAGCTAGGCTTTGATTGAAGGTTGGAGAGGAGATGATTTGGACAGGGCAGGACAAAGTGGTATGTGGCAATGAGGGTTGGGGGCATTTTGGGGCACTGGCCACCTCACCCCCACCCCCAGGAGAATGCTGAAAAGGAAAATGGAGGACACTAAAAATGTAGATTGCTGAATTACAGCACCAAATTTCCTAGGGATACCTGGCCTGTTAAATCCATTCTTTTGCCCTCTTCAGGGTCAGTCCCAGTAAAGACAAACAAAGTTAAATATTTCACCATTTTACCTCAATCAAGTATAACCATGTTGAATAACACTCAGAGCAAAGAATCTTTCTTGGAATGATCCCAAAGAGACCAGCACACACTGAGTTATAATGGAAAGCCCAGTTGGAACAATCCTATACTGAATTACATGTGGATGCTGACACATGGATACATTTTAAACAGGGATGAGCCCATGCTAAGTTGAGAAGGATATAAAGCTTGTCTTCAAGAACTCTCACGTTTTTGACGTTTCCCCTCACCTACATTTTTTGTCACCTTCCTTCCTCTTGAAGGGGATGCCTCGTGGCTCTCTACCACCTAAGGGATTGTCATTAAGCTTCTCACTCAAGTGTGCCCTCCTAGACACAATCCCTGTTTATGTATTATGCAATCCCCAGATTGAATTATACATTTGTCCCTTCTCATCCAGGAAATTTTGCAAGACTGGCAGATTTTGTTCTTAGGAACTGATCACTTTGAACAAAGATATAAATGACTGATGTCACTTCTTTCAGATATCACTTGTTTTAGCTGTACAGGCCTATCCTCACTTAAAAGGCACCTTTTGTTCTGGCCAGAAATTCTGAAGGTCTTCCACCTTCATATGCATTCTTTTGTGAAGGCACAGTAGGCCATCTTTTGCCTCATTGCTTACCAAACTTAATCACTGAATGGGTGGTGCCTCAGAGAAACTGAAACTTGGGAAGGATCTTAGCTTAGAAAGGTCAAGGTCTTTTACTCCATCTGGTGCTGCCTCCAGTGGTCCTGACCTATGTGTTGCTCAGAACTCTGATGACTGTGGTGCAGAGGGTTGGGCTGATGACTTTGCACAGCTCTGTCTTCCTTAAATCCAATTCACTTGCACATCAAAATATCACCCCCCAAATCAGCGGTCCTCTTCTAGAATGAAGGATGAACAAAAATCAATTCCTATAACCAAATTGTATAGGTTAATGTAATAATTCATACATATATATGTATATATATATATATATATGAAATTCATGTGTTATTTATATATTCTAATATATGCACCACTAGGTGGCTATATATACATATGTACATATATAAGTACATAGGTAAATATATATATATACACATATATATGTTCATAGGTACATATATATATATATACACACACATACATATATACACACTTATGTATGTATAAATACAAGGTACTGCAACAGTTACAATCTAAACACTGTATTTTTGTCATCTTTTTAGAAGATGCTTTTTAGAAGCAAAACCCACCTTCTTGGCTCCAAGCAGGCCAGGTTGCACAGTTCCATTGAGGGAGCTCCTAGGAGAACTTGCTAAATAGCAAGAAAGAGATTGCAGTGGAACCTTTCTGAGGAAATTTTGTGGACTCTACATGGACCTTGTGGCCTCCTTCCCATTGACATATATATTGTCTCCATGCAGAACCAGCTGTATCATCCAGAGCATCCTTCCTGTTATGTCTGGAATGGAAGATGAATTTTCAAACCAACCAGACACAAGAAAGTCTGTTACTAACCAAAGAAAAGGGCTATGTCAGATACTAATTGGAAAAATTAGGCCTTTCTTTTCACATTCATCTAGGAATAACAGTGCAGTGGTGGATCAGGTACTCTGAATTTTTTTCCATCTACTTTTCACACTCTTATAATGTATGCCACCGTGCAAACTTGCTTGGGGTTTTAGCATATGCTGTCAATGAAAAAGAAAAAAAAATTCTGTTGGATGTCTATCTCCCCATAATTAATGCGGCTATAGGTTTCACAAATCCTTTTCTTCACATTTTCCAGGAAAACTCACTAGACTTGAATCCTAGCCCCTAGCAACTCTGAAGAAATTAAAAATGAAAGATTTTCTTCTAATGGAAACTAAAATAGATTTAATTTTATTTCAGTACTTACGGTGTGTTTTATGGCTTCCCACAACTGTAGAAATAGTCAGTTAATACTGATTCATTAAAGTCATGAATATATTTCATGACTCATATTCCAAACAGAATGGTCTAGAACTCATTAACAAAATGTCCCCTTTGACAAGAAGCAAGGAAAAAGGGAGAAAAATGCTGAAAATGTTAACTCTACTCCTCACCCTCTTAAGAGAAAGGTCAGTGACCATTGTACTCTATGGTTACTAGTAAATCAGAGAAACTGTACGTACATGTTCATTTATAAAAAAATATAAGTCAATGTAAATTGTTCTAATTCTTTTATATAATCTAGGATTGTACTAGAAGAAGGATCATCCAGTATTAGTCCAAGCCACCAGGAAGAGATAACACACAGCTTTTATTCCCTATGCCTTGAAAAAGGATTAGATTAAGATTCAAGAAGATTGAGGTTTAAATCCTGGCACTGTTAAGAACTTCCTGTGTGACTTTGAATGTTTGCTTGAAAAACAGATAATTTAGGAGAGATATTTTTAGCTAATTTAAATATTTAAAGGATTGTCATCAGAAACTGGTGTCCTACTTAATGCCAAAGGGAAGAATTAGGAAGCCACAAGGTGACATATTCTGATCTAGTACAAAGAGAAACTTCATGACAATTAGAACTTTCAAAAGAAGAATGGGCTACCTTTGAGGTAGTGAGCTCCCTGTCACTAGAAATCTTCAGGCAAAGTGTAGATGATCCCTTGACAACATTATTGTTGAAGGCATTCATGCGTGAGATAGGAATTTGATTTAATCCTCTCTTAGCTCCTCAATAATTCAAAGTTTTTGAATGATTCTTCATTTGGAGGCGTCATAATACAGAGGAAAGTATACTACTCAGTCTTAGTCTTAGGAGACCCAGTTTAGAATCCCAGTTCTGCTACTGTGTGACTTTTTCTTTGTCCACAAAATGGTGATCTCTAAATTCCCAAAAGTTCCACTTTTCAGTGTCATTTGTTCAGTGTTATAGATGAAACATTTTTCTCTTTTCTCTTTCCTTCTCTCTGTCTCTTTCTTCCCTTCTTTCTCTCCCTCTCTTCTCTCTGCTCTTATTGATATAAAAACCAGCTATTAACAGAGGGAAGGCACTAGAATTAAGAACTTACAGGAATGTCTTATTGAAGGTGGGATTTTAGGTAGAACTTTAAGGAAGCCAGGAAAACAAGAAATGGCTATGAAGAGGGAGAGGATTCACTGGTACAACCAGCGAAAATGCGTAGAATTGAGAGGTAGAGTTTCTGCTTTGAGGAACAATAAAGAGGCCAACGTCTTAGGAACTCAGAGTACAGGGAGAGCCTTCCATATTTCCTTCCTTCCTTCCTTCCTTCCTTCCTTCCTTCCTTCCTTCCTTCCTTCCTTCCTTCCTTCCTTCCCTCCTTCCTTCCCTCCTTCCTTCCTCCTTTCTTCTTCCTTCCTTTTTTCCTCCCTTCCTTCTATTCCTTCTCTCTCTCTCCCTCTTTCTCTCTCTCTTACTCTCTGTCTCTCTCTCTCTCTGAAATAAATTTTCATGGTCCTTGTACCCCAATAGGTCTGTCTAGATAGGCACACTCACTTTCCTGTCAACTTAAGATAACCAGCATTTATTAAATGCCAGGTATGTGTCAGTCACTGTGCTAAGCATGGGGGATTCAAAGAAAGGGAAAAGACAGTCCTCTGCCCTCAAGGAGCTCCCAATTCTAATGGAGGAGGAAACAAGCAAACAACTATGTATACACAAGAATAACGTTTCATCTGGTTTCTCAAAAAGGAGGTAAAGACCCTTTGCTGACAGTCATGGTAGCACTGTTTATTGGGGACCATTAATATGTCTAAGGACTAATGCTAGATTAGTAGGGAAGAATCTTGGTGTTACTTGTTACCCATTTGAGTGACTGCAGTGGGGTGGTCTTTTTTAGTTCTATCCATAAGGCTGGTGGTAAAGGCTCATGCACATAGGCTGCAATTTCTCTTTTCAGTCTCCTTTTGATTCACCCCTTGAAGCAATTTCCTCTATGCCCCATGTGCCTTTCAAAAGAACGGCCAACCCAGTTCATAAGGACCATGCAGGACAGCTGGGGAAAGGCAAGAAGACTCTTCAGACAGAGGTGTGTGGATCGTTTACAAACAGAGTTTTTAGGGGAAATTCTTGCTCAGTAAATGTGACAAAATATATGCTGATTAGTGGGTACCCGGAACATGTTACCCATTTTTTTTTACTATACGGCTGGCAGTGTACATTCTGACCATGGTTTCAATAAGATCCAAATCTCTCTCCTCCAAGAAGAAGCTTAGGGTTTTCGTAATGGTAAAGTGGCATTCAGGTAGACTGCCATACACTAGAAAATGAGCAAACTACTTCTTGGCAGGCATGGACCAAATACAACCAACCAATGATTATATGAGGCTTTAATTTTCTTTTAAGTTGTCCCCAAAGCTATTAAAGTGTAAAACTGCATCAAGACTTTTGGGACACCCTGTATGGAACACTATGTAACTCTGCTACAACTTTGTACAGTAGATAACATCACCTACTTTGACATATTAGGAAACTGAGTCTCAGAGAGGTTTCAGTGACTTGCCCATGATCTCACATTGGTTTGTGTTAGAACTCGCCTTTCTGACTCCATACCCAAGACTCGTCTGTGGTAACAAGCTGTCTCTCCTCACCAGTTTGAGCAAAGTAAACAATGAATGTGAGGTAGTTAGATGAGCTCTTCTCCCCAATTCCCCCTGGAAAGGATGAACTCTCACTTTCAAATGTCAACTGTATATCAAACATCTACTTGCGTCTCTGAATGCTTTATCATGGAAAACAGTGATATCAACAAATGGAAAAACAGCAACAAGAAAGCATTGTGCCTCTTGTTCCCTGTTGTATAAAGATCCAGGCTGATACATACATTAGTGTCCATTTATACTGTTGGGCCATTTCGTAGTGCCAAGACCTTTGGTGGGGAGAACTTTCTTGTCTGGCTCTTAAGCAAGTGTGATTACTGAAGAGATGGGGCTTTAGTACCTGGAGAAGTAGTGGACAGGTCCCATCTCCTTCCTGGGTTGGTATCTGGGATGATGGCTTCAGAGGCTGGGCTTGGAAGTCGGCCAGGTTGGTCTAGAGAGTTTTTTTCACTCTATGGGTTCTGGCCTGACTGGTCCCTTAGTGGCAGTTGGTGAGCTGGTGGTGGTGGTGAGGAAGGTGGCCCCTTCCTCTACAATGATGGCTCCTCTCATTTCTGGCTTCAGGACCTGTGCTAAAGCAGGATCAGTGTTCTAGGAGACAGTGATATTCCTAGGGCCCTTGGGTTCAGCATCCTTGGCTATTTTCATCAGAGTCTCATGGGAGGTTGTGTTGGAAGTTCTGGGGTGACTTGATTCCCCTGGCACATACCACCTTCTACCTCTCTCTCCAGGTGCCTTCCTGCTTTAGTTATACTGGCTTGCTTGCCTTGGAAGTGTCAGTTGGTTGGCACTTGGTGGAGACGACTTGTCCCATCTTGATAGAAGCTGCTTCCCTGGATGATGGGGGACTTGAGGATTTCCAGCCAGTTTACAAATCTTTTAAGTTCTATGTGTGCAACACCTTTTTCACATACCCATTCCTCTACTGTATAGTTCCACCACCATGACATCAGGGAGGTGAGGCCATATGTCACTGTGATCTTTGAGAATGGACGACAAACAACACTATTTCCACTACATCCTTTCTGATGCAGACTTCAATTATCACCTGCCTAGAGAAGTAGAGTATTTTCTGACAGGTCCTCTGTTCTCAGTTATGTTCCCTTCCAATCTCTCATTCATACATCTGCCAGATATCTTCTTTGGCCCATAGATCTGCTCATTCCACACTTCTCAAAAACCATCAGCATCTTCCTATTGCATACCAAGTGAAGGTGAGACTCCTTTCCTTAGGCTTTCGTCTTTTCCAAGCCTTTAAGGTCCTCAGTTATCTGGCACCACACTCAGTTTTCAGTCTTACCATATGCAACTTCTCTCCATGTACGCTGTATGAAATCCTGGATAGCCCATTTGTGCCAGAAGCAGGCAAAAGCTGGGTATGGAGAGCAAAGGAGGAAATCAAGATAGACATCATTGGGAGATCAGTATTCTTAATGATTCTAACTTCCTCAATACTGCAAAAACTCATCTTTTCACACTAGTATTCTTGCCAGTGATGCTCTATGGCCATAGGCCATGGCAGACAGCAATCTTGGAAAAACCAAAATGGCAGGAATCCCAAAGAACGAAGGAAATATATGTGGTGAATGTAAGTTCTGTCCTCTGTAATGTATTACTAACAAGGGCTTGGCTGCATGATGTACCAGGAGAGACACCATTTCATGTACAGAGCACGGAAAGGAGGTAGGTTAGTCATGTGATGAGAACCAGGCATAACAAACATGGACGACTCAAGTGCTACACTAGTAAGCATGAAATATTAAATTTCAATTCATCATACATTTATTGAGCACTTACTGGGTGCCAAGTATTGTGTAGGTGCTGGAGATACAAAGGGAAAAATAAGAATCTCCCTGTCCTCAAAGCACTTATGTTCTATTGCAGTATACAATGTGTATATTGTTAAGGAATATTAAGGGTTGCCCCTTAGCTTGTCTTTTTGAGTTGCCATATTTTCCAAAAGCACTGGACCCAGAGCATGCAGGAGGCCTTGACAGTGTCAAGGATGAAGGCCCAGTGCATATAGCTGTAGCTGCCCACTGGGCAGTTGGCAAAAGGACTGGAGTTGAGTATGACGCCTTTAGAACTGACCTTTACTTCAATGGGGTTCCCTGTCTATAACAGATCATAAATGTGGGCAATGTGCATTTTTTATTCACTTTGTTTTCCCATTGTTTATTGGTAAATTGTTATTATAAGCCAAGTAAAAGGCTGTGTCTGGTGCCTAAGAATCAGTCGACTTCAGTAAAAAGACCTTCATCAGTAGAAAATGATACACTTTTTGACCATAGCAACCCATTAAACAGATAAAGGTACAAAATGGCCTTTATCACTTTGTAAGACCCCTTCTATATCTCACTGATGATAGCAGAATGTGATATGAATGTTATCCCATGGAAAATAGAAGCAACAGATTACAAAAGCATGTCATGGCCTTTAAAGAATAGTGTTCTTTGCTGTTGTGGAGTCCTTTCGGTCATGTCTGACTCTCTGAGATCCCAGAGGAATTTTCTTGGGCAAAGTTCCTGGAGTGGTTTGCCATTTCCTTCTCTAGCTCATTTTGCAGATGAGAAAACTAAGGCAAACAGGCTTAAGTGACTTACCCAAGGTCACATAGCTAGGAAGTAGCTGAGGTCAAATTGGAACTCAGACCCTCCTGACTCCAAGCCTGGCACTCTATCTGCTTTACCACTTAGGTGCCCAAAAGAATAATGTAAGGAGTGCTAAAAGCAAGATTGAGCTGGTAAAGGACAAGGAAGTTAGGGACAGAAAAAAACAAAGTCAAAACTTTTTAAAGTTATGCTGGGGAAAGAGGAGGACCAAAGCAGGAATAAGAAAGTCGTGTGGGTTGGAGGAGACAATGATAATAAAGAAAAGGGAGAAGATTTTCTGAGACAGAGGATTGTCTCTGGACTCACAGAGCCTGGTTTTTTATCCAAGAGTGTGTGTGCTGGTACATGTTTAACAATCAGCTCTTCCCACCCAAAAAATATTCTCCCAGTGTACTTTTAAATGCAATCTCGATGATTAAAACGAGATCCATCATTTCTTAAGTGTGGACGATCAACAACACAATCAAGCCCTGATTTAGAGCATTCACTGATTTCCAAATTGTAAATGCCCACACTGAAATTTAGCAGTGGGATCTTACAAGCTCCAGCACATTCCTGATTCCTATCCCACCTCCGCCACTTACTAATTAGAGGAGCTTGGGCAAGTCACTTACCATTTCTGGGACTTGTTTGTAAAAAAAAAAAAAAAAAGGAGGGCTTGGCCTTTAAGGACCCTTCTACTTCTATGACCCTGCTGGATTTTTATTTTGCTTCTTGGAGGATAACCCTTTGCTGGAAGAGACCAAGAGTGTCTATTAAGGAGTGAAACCAGAGATGATAAATAGGAGGAGTACATACAGTTGTCTTTGAGGAGTTCACGGCACTAAGTCCAGACATGCTACATCCCAGGGTTCTGAAAAATGTGACTAATGTGACTGTTCAGCCATTGTCAGGAATGGGATTGTAGCCTGGGTGGATGGATCAATGATAATGAAGAAGAAAAGGATGGGAGAAGTTTCTTTGGCACTCAGGAAAGAACACTGGCTCTGGAGGTAGAGGACCTGGGTTCAAATTCACTCACATGCCCTTATTATTCCCCATGTGATCTTTGGCAAGTCACTCCACCACCTTTGGCCTTAAAGTTAGGGAGTAGGGGTCAAATGATCCCTGATATTTCCTCTACCAGTTGATCTATGATCTTTTGAATGATCATAGAGAATGAGAAAGAAACTCCAGCACTAGAGAACAAAGCAGATTACAAGGAATTTTAATCAACCAAACAAAGAAAAAAAGCATTTTCTTGTCTACCATTTGCTAGGTGTTGGGGATAAGACAAAAAACAAAACAAAAGACAAGAAACAAACAAACAAAACAAACAGTACCTGCCCTCAAGCAGTTTATATTCTGTTAGAGGAAATGGTATGTACATTGATTAGGTGAATACAAGGTAATTTTGAGGTGGGAGAAAAATTAATCCCCCAGGAATCAGGAAAAGACTCATGTAGGAGGAGAAAATGGAGCTCAGTTTTGAAGGAAGCTAGACTTTCTAGGATCACCAGATGAAGATCATTCAATGCAACAAGAACAGTCTTAGCAGAGGTACAGAGATGGTAGAGGAAATGTGGGATGTGAGCATCAGCAGGCAGGCCAGACTGGCTGGAACATAGAGTGCTTGAAGGGGATGTGTAGTGAGCCTGGAAAGGTAGGCTGGAGCCAGATTGTAAAGATTCCTGTAAATGCCAGACACAGAAGTTTGTACTTTAACTTAGAAGCAAGAGAAGCAATGAGGGTGGGGAGGCAGGAAGAAAAGGAGCATTTATTAAGCACCACCTATGTCCCAGGTACTAAAGAGTTTATCTCCTTTGCTTCTCACATGAAACTTGGGAGGTAGGTGCTATCATTATCCCCACATTTTAGTTGAGAAAACTAAGGCAGATGGAAGTTAATTGACTTGCCCAACATCACACAGCTAGTAAGTGGGGTTTCCTGCTTCCATGCCCAGCCTTCTGTCCACTGGTTCTAGACAAGGGGCTGGGAGAGTTCACTTGGAGTGTGGCTGTTGGCAGGCAGGAATCGTACTGAATTCCAAAAGTTAACTCTCCCTTTCATTAGTTAGTTGCTGTGCTTTTCAATACCCATGCATGTAATATGGTGTTATGTTGTCATTTGTGAAGCCATGAAAGAGGAAATGATTTTCCTCCCTATTTCTCTTAATGGTTTCAACTTTGAATTGTTTCCCCTTCCCTCAAGGTCATTTGTTTTATCATATCATAGAGTATTATATTTACTCAATATCATAGAATATTATACAGCAATGTAGCTTGTCTGCCCTCCCCATGACCCCAGACTCACTGTCCCAACTCCCGCACACGTTGGTTGGACAGAGGTTCCCAGAGGGAGGCCGACTTCTTCTCTGCTAGGGTCCTAGGGGTGACCTTGAGGAACTGGGGTGGTTTTGTAGTACTATTGCCTCATTCGATGTGCTCCCCCAGCAATTATCAATGAGCCAGCCAGAGTTAATTGGATTGTAGAAAAAGGTACCTAAGGATGCGGTATACAGCGAGACTAGTTTTCATAAAACCACCCTTCCACGAAAGTCTGGACACAATTTCACACAAGTCCATACAAAAGCCAGGGTTCAGTGGGCTCCAACTCAGATAGTACAAGTGACCAAGGGCTGACACACAGTGCCTGGTGTCTTTTCTCCTTTGTGCATCCTCACGAAGCTCCCCTTTGGGGGGTTTTGGTCTCTGCTGGGCTCTCAGGGTCAGTGCCCTTGTGGGGTCTACTTTGTCTTGACTCCTGGTGCAGATGCAGCCATCAGCCTCTATTACTCTGGGGATACGGCTACCAACAGCCAGTAAGAAGTTAAGCCAACTCCTGCAAACTTTTGAAGCTCACAAGGGTATTCTCTGGTCAAGGGGAGGGAGAGAAGACATAGACTCTCTCCTCTTTTCCCCATCTCACCTTCCCCCTCTGCCCCCAAGGGATTCCCTCCCAGGGTTCAGCTGGATCCTTTTGACCACCAGGCTGGCCTGATACTGGAATCTGCATTATCTGGTTATGTTATCCCAACCCCAGAGAGGTGACTGGTTCTCTTCAGCAACTGTGAGATATTTCCTGTCTGCTACTGATGTCAATGAGTTTGTATCCACTTTACCCCTTTTCAAGAGCTTTGTCTAGACATTATTCTCACTGACTCTACATCTTTGCTTCTGTATCTCCATCAAGTAGGCATTCTTCCCTGCTGAAGCTATCAGGGCACCTTTTCAGATACATTACTTGGGGTTGAGGCCTGTTGGACACCCCTCTTACAACAAGGTAAAAGAAAATGGAGTCTTGCAGCACAGCTCTTGGTTCATATTTTATTTGTTTAAAATGTTGAATGTTTCAGGATGGGCACATATGTTTAATACTCACGGATATGACCAGTTGTGACAAAGTTGGACTTTATGTTGATTTCCTTAGGGATAGGCAAGTTGTTTTTTTCCTGCTCAGATTGTAGCTTAAAGCTCTTATTTAACTTTCTGAATGCATATCCTCCAACTATGTCCCAATCTTCTACAAAGCTGTGTGGTGGTACCCGAGCCCTAAAAATAACACTGGGACTAAGTGTTTTTCAGAGAAAGCCACATGAGCAAATTAATTTACGGAAGTATACCAAATGTTTTCACTTTCTATGGATTGTAAATTTCTAGAGGACATATATAATTCATGTTTCTCTATAAATGTTCTTCAGTAGGTTAAAGGAATATTGCATAGTAGATAGAACACTGGTCTTAAGTCAAGGAGACCTGGGTTTGAATCCTGCCATTGAGCCAGACTAGCTGTGTGACCATGAGCATGTCAGCTAAACATCTCTGAGCCTCAGTTTCCTCATCTGTAAAAGAGGGATAATCATATCTGTAATTATTATCCAGCTGGTTTGTTCTGAGGCTCATAGAAGATACGGTGTGTAAAGTGCTTTGCAAACTTTAAGTACTCTCCAAATGTCATTTTGTACATTGATGGAACATTAATGTAAGATCTGTTTTGTATGTATCATGAGCACATAGTTGTTTTGACGTCCCACTAATTGCCTATTAGCCTTTTTTTTTTTTTTGCTGAGGCAACCGCAGTTAAATGACTTGCTCAGAGTCACACAACTAGTGAGTGTTATGTGTCTGAGGCTGGATTTGAACTCAGGTCCTCCTTACTCCAGAGCCAGTTCTCTATCCACTGTGCCATTTCACTACCCTTCTATTAGGCTTTTTAAGATGGAATAAGGCACCCTCCTTCTTTCTCTGAATGCAGTCTAGAGTATCAATCTGTGGCTCAAAGCACCTAGTCCTTAGGTCATCTTTCCTGTTAGGCATTACAGTGATTATAATTGATGCAATTTTGTCTACTAACAAATATTACAGACCTTTTTCTAGTTATAAAGCAAATGTTCTCTTACAATGTCAAGTAAAAAAGCAAATTTGTCTTTCTTTCTCCACTCTTACTAGTTCTCAAGATCACACTCAGCCTAATAAAGGAATTGGAATGGAAAATTAGATCAAGGCTTCATAGTTAAGGGCCAACTAAATGTAGGGATAGCTCAATTTTCCTTCATTTAGAGGATTTCATTCACTTGCTGAGACACAAGGAAGCAGAGATTTCAAAATTTCCCCCAAAGAAAAGTTCTAATAACATATGTCTCTTTTTCAACGTGGGTTGAGAAAAGTGATCAACTCTCAAGATTAATCCTTCCTTTCACTCTTTCTCTCTCATTCTTTATCTTCCTTCCTTTCCTTCCGTCCATCCTTTCTTTCCTTCCCTTCCCTCCCTCCTCCCTCTTCCTCCTCCCTCCCTCCTTCCTTCCTTCCTTCCTTCCTTCCTTCCTTCCTTCCTTCCTTCCTTCCTTCCTTCCTTCCTTCTTCTTTCTTTCTTTCTTCTCTTCTTTCTTTCTTCTTTCTTCTTTCTTTCTTTCTTTCTTTCTTTCTTTCTCCTTTTCTAAAACTTAAGAGGGAATGGTTAGGTGGCATGGTGGATGGAGGGCTGAAATCTATCCTCAGACATTTAGGAGCTGTGTGACCTTGGGCAAGTCACTTGACTTGTTTGCCTCAGTTTCTCCTCTGTAAAGTGAGCTGAAGAAGGAAATGGCAAACCACTCCATTATCTTTGCCAAGAAAACTCCAATCACAAAGACTTGGACACCACTAAACAACCTCTCAGAATTGTCAGGAGGGTCAAATGAGACAATAATTGAAAAGTGCATAGCATAGTGCCTGTCACAAAGTAAGTGTGTTGTCTCTTATCAAATGTTGTCTCTTATGATCAGGGCAAAAAAATGTGTCCTTTTCTTTCCTTTTTCTTACAGAAGGAAATGCCCTTAAAAATTGGAGCTATTCCATTTTGCATGCCATATCATAGGTGATCACAGCCAAAAAGGTCAACGTTATTGTAGGATACAGTAGGAGGGGTATAGAGTCCAGAAGGACAGAGTTAATGGTCAGTCCAAATCTGGAGTAGCGTGTTCTAGATGCCATATTTTAGGAACACCATACACGACACTGATGTACATGCAGAAGACTGCAAACAGGATCATGCCATAGAAGGAGAAGGGATGACTTGGAGGGAGGTGGGTGGAGGAAATGATAATTATCTCCAAGTAGTTAAGAGTCACCGATTTCTTGGTCAGGTATTGATTGGACTAGATGGGCTTATGAGTTTCCTAACTGACATTCTGTGATTCTGTTAATTAAGATGTAAATTTTGAGACCAATTTAGTCCACACTTCGTAGGAGTATTAGTAGTAGTGTTAACATAATGACTTCACTCGATATTGAGTCTCATTGGTTGGCATGATGTTACTTGAAAATATAGTTAACTTTTTTTTCAGCAGGGGGTTCATTAAAGTTATAAACTTCATAAAAATGACTGAATAAATATGTACCCTCTAGTCATGAATTTCTAAAAGTTTCAATTAAAGGCTGTTAAAGTTTTCTGGTATGAAGGCTAACACCATATTTATATTTTCTCTTCCTATGTAGATAAGAAAACTTCAGAACGTACTCCTAAGACAAGAATCTTCACTGGAGTGATGAAATCCAAGCTGGATAGTTATGAAGAACTTAGTGCCAGACAAAGCTCTCAGATGGTCTTTGAAAAGCCAGGTCAAAGATTTAGAAGAAATCAGTGCTTCTGCCAAAAGGATAAGCACTTTAAAAGATATCAGCATTGGGATGCTAGAAAAAGAAAAGTGGACCTTAAGGGAAAGAATTTCAGAATAGGAAAGCCTAGAAGGGTAGGGTGTTTTCTCATTTGTATCTACATTTGGAGATGTGGTGAAAAATTCACTTGGCAGGATGGAGGATACCTGGCTACCAGCCCTGCCACTGACTTGCTTGATGAACTTATGCAAGTTATTTCATCTCTCTGAGACTCAGTTTCCTAATCTGTAAAAGGAGAAGGTTGAACTCCTAAGATCTCCTATAAAAATCCTTGATTCTACAAAAGGTTGCATCATGAGCTTGTTACTGTCCTAAGATCTTCATACTGATTACCAATTATAGACTTTCATCAGGTCATAATGCACATGCCTTTGGATTGAGCATTATGTAATATATTGAGTCTCCTTTTTGTTTTGGAGTATAGAGATAATGGTCTACTGTGAGGAAAAAGGAGAACCATTATTATGTTTCTAGGGGTGTGTGTGTATGTGTGTGTACAGCAGGGTTGGTGGAGGTTATAGCCCAAGTTATTTACAACAAAGATACTTCAGGAAGTCCCAGGTATTACTATCATTGTAAAGCTCAGGAAGAGGAGGCTTAGAAAGGATTGTGCCCAAGAAAGATACTTGAATTGTGTCAGTATCCTGTTTCTAATTCTGCGTTGCTTATACTATGACACACCATCCAACTGACTAATTTGTCTTCTGAGATGTGCATTTCCCAAACTGTTTTAGAAGAGAAAATACTTAGGAGCCTAAAATGGAGTTGGGAACCAAACTTTTATTAGGACTAAGAGATCAATATCAACTTAAGGGCCTGTAAGAGGGAAAAAAGGAGGATTCTCTCTGGTTGCCCAGACACCGGGCAAAGTTGAAAAGAAGGACGATTCAAGGCAACAATCCTTAGAATGACCCTAAAGTGGCTGATCCTCTTCTAAAGGTAAACCAGATTTTCTAGCAGCTTGACCTTTGCCTGGGTGTCATGTCTGGATCTGTGCAGCCCCTCCATTTGGCACGAAGGAGGCTTCAATAAAAATTTTAAATTAAAAAAAAAGTGTTGAATGAGTGACTATTCACCTTTTTTCACCAGGAGTTAAAGAGTGCACTCGATGTCAGTGTGTCAATGAATGGGATGATCAACATGATTCATTTCTCAAGGAAAAGGAAATGTCCACAAGGGAGCAAATGCCAGTCACCCTTCACTGGGAAGGTAAAACCACCCAGAGCTTTATCCATCACCTAACTACGCTTCTGAGTAACACCCTCATCACGGTCCCAGCTACAGAAGAAGCTGTGAGATAAAGGGTACAAGACATCAGTGCTGATCAACACTCTTGGATGTTTGTGAGTATGTTGGCAGAAAAGTTGCCACTTTAAAATTTTCTGTTAAGTTGGTCCCTAAATTGGGAAATGCTTGTGGCTCCTTTTAAATTTTGAGTCCATTTCTGTTGTTGAGCTTTTGCCACACTAAGGCAAGAGAAGAAGTAAGACAATCTATAAAGCCAATTTTACCGTTTCTTATATCACATTTCCAGTCGTTAAAAACACAATAATGCTTCTTATGTCAATTCTGAGGGAGATGTCCCAAAGTCACTTGGAAGCATATCTAGTGAACATGTGATGGTCGTCAAACTTTTTTTCCTGTAGAGGATGGTTATCTATTGTATAGAAAACAAAAAGGTATCAATAAGATGCTTAAAAAAAAAGTTCAATCACTTGTTCAATTTCATCAGAAGAGTTGAACCAATAGACTCATGCAGATAATTCATAACCCTGAAATCTTCCTCGCAAAAACTGTCTCTTCCTCTCTTTCTCCACTTCCAATTCACACAAATGTTGTTGTTTCTTTTGGATTGAATGTTTTTTGCAGAGTCATTCCATAGAAATCTTGGTTTTGGGAAGTATTCAAGCTCTTTTCATTGTGGAGGATTTTCTGGTGTCCTGAAAATTTCCATGCATGTTTCCATTATTATGTTTAAACTGAAGTGTTTTGTCTCCATCCATCAGTCTCTCTTTTCTCCTATTCATTCCAACCAATGATCTACACAACAGATTGACCTAAGGGAAAATCGTATCAGCATAACAAAATCCATACTTTGACCATAACGATTGGAATTGCATGTTTGGCTTTGAAAGGAAAGAGCAAATAGGAGATATAGGGATAAATCTCACTTTTGTAATTTCCCTGCAGGTGTTGTGCCAGAACAGATGGGAGACAAAGACCCAGTGAGAATTTAAAGTGGAGATTTATTGAAGCTCGTGGCTGCAAGGGGTATTTATGCCCAAATCAAGCAGCCCTGATCAGGGGTCGAGCTAGGGTTTATATGGAAAAGAGCATGGGAAAGAAATGCCAGGAACACTGATGAGGTAATCCAAAGGTGCAGCTGTCTTTGGGGGCTATGGATGGGAAAGTACAGGGGAGTATACCAGACAGGGAGGGAGATGACAGAGGTATGGATCTTTGGAGTCTGGCAGGAGGAACAGTCCTTGGGCTGGCCAAGGACAAAACTCCTTGGGCTGGCCAAGGCACTCCTCTCCCTCTGTCTTGATGACAGAATGCTCTGCAACAAGGAAAAGCTTTCTCACAAGACAGGAACTTACTAAGGAATTGGAAGGCTTCCAGAGACATGATCTGAGGGCTGGGGAGTGGTTGTCAGAGGCAGTGTTTCTGAGACTGGAGAGAAATTGGGGACACGTACAAGCACAAGCACCCGAGCACCCCATTATTACAGGTCAGAGATCACACGAATCAGACCAGGTGTCCTGGTCTCTGGTATACACATAATTATCTAAAGCAATTATATTGCAAGCTTTCTTATCCATTTGCATTGGAGGTACAGGCTGTGCTGAACTATGCAAGAGTACATTTCACTATTGTTTACATTTAAGAGGAGAGAGGTCTGGGGTGAGGTGAAGCACTAATTTCTGCTTTCCATGACTTAAAGGGCCCTACTACCTAAAATGGTAAAATAATGTGCTGCATTACACAAGAAAGTGAAGTCCTGCAGTGAGAGATCCAATTGCTAACTCTGCAGGTGGAGCAGCTGCACCACCTTTATCAAGAGACTGTGTTTGAGTCATCCCAAACTCAAGAAAAGATTGTGGAACAAAAGAAATCCTTAAAAATTCTCAGAAGGCAAATGTGCCACTGACGCCTTCTTTCAAGAGAGATGGGATTTGGAGAAGAAGAAAGGAAGGTCCATGGAAGTACATGGCAACAAAAATTATTATTTTCAAAATTATATTAATGGCTTCAATCTTACCCATTGTGCAAAAAAAAAAAACACAAACAACCCATCATTATTAGCATCCTTAAAGAGTTTTTTTTGGGGGGAGGATGTTTTTAGAGGGATGAGAAAATATTTATTCCCATACTTCTGATTTTGTGCAGAAGTAAGTAGAAAATCCATGCTCCCCTTTCTTCATTATAAATGTACTTGACTTTTGGAGTGAGGACATTTGTCATGCAACTTTAAAAGAAGATGATATAAGAATGATTATTTAATGGTGGAATTTGATATGTACTAACAACCAGAAGAGAAAAGTATTTTTGAACAGAGAGTACTACTATTAAATTGATGGGTTGGCCAATGAGAGCTCATCACTAGGAGGATGAACAGTACACCTTGGCTGATGCATTTTCCTTCATGGGTGTTTGTTGAGCCTGTTTCTGGGCATGCTCTGAAGTGCATAATAGGGGCTTCTATTACTATCTACTCAGAAGCAGGATACTCCAGCTCATATGACAGGAATTGCATGAGGCCAAGCACATTTCACATGCTCCTTAAAGGCTGGACTCTCACTAGTCACATTACACTGGCACTGTTCTCCATGAGCTCAAAATCTAAGGGGGACACAGGATGCAAATGATTTAAGGTAGAGCCACTTTCCACTAAGGTACAAATAGTTCCAGGTCATCTACTTTACAGTGTTGTTGTTCATGCCATTCATTACAGGCAGTATGGTGTAATGCAGGACTTAGGGGGAGATCTAAATGTGGTTCCTATGTCCCTCCGTTGGTTGTTGGGTGAATAAACAGCTTCAGCTCTTAGAGTTTATTTATTCATCTATGCAATGGGGATGATAAGACCTAACTGACTAACTAACTAACAGATTATAGTGAGGCTCAAATCAGTCAATGGATCTAAAATGCTTTGTGAACCTCTGAGTGTCCTGCAAATGAAGGCATTATTATACCTGAGAAAATTCCGTTCCAACACCAAAAAAGTGATTGCCCTATGGGGAATGCGCTAGCAATTAATTTTATGAATTTATTTTTTTTAAATGAGCTAGGTGTACATCTAAATAACATGGTGGAAATTAATGAAAATTAATCTGCAATAATGTTTTGGAAATTACATGGTCTGGTTTGAAAAAGTTGAGTTTTACTACATTAGTAGTTTTTTAAATTTGAACTCTTATCTGAAGAGCTACTAAAATTTTAATTCCATTGGGAATGAAAGCTGGCTTGTGCTACACTTTAGGAGTGTCAATGCATATTCTTTTCCTCTTCCTCTCCCCTTTCCCTCCCCAAACCAATTGGTCTCAGCATCAACAAAGTCTTCATCAAAAATAACTATTTCGGTGTCCATTCTAGTATGGGTACATGAATAAAGGTTGGGACTATTTTTTTTTTGTCTCCTAAGGTATTACATGTACAGCTCTTAGCCAACCTTAAAACACGATACAAATGTCAGGTCTCTAACTCAACTTGATGAGTGCACAGAGTGGTAAGGTTTGGGGCTGATGATCTTTTCATGGAAGGTGTGACTATGCCCACTGACAACACTACTGCCATCTAGTGGTTTGCATTCTCCTCGCATCCACTTGAGAGTATTGGGTGCCCACCAATCAGGAGCCAGGGTTCCAAGGGTCAGTGGCATCTCATTGTGCTGGCCTTTCAAGGAAGGCTTCAATATTCATTTTCAACCTCTTCCTTTTTCACTCCTTTCCAAGTATGGCCGGGCCCAATAGAGAGAACCTGAATCCCATTTGGTGGGCAGGGAGGGTGGGGAGTGAGGAAGGATATTACTCTCTGAGGAATCCATTAATGTCTCTCTTGAGGCAAAGGCACATGAGTTCCTTGGTCTCTCCACCATATGGCTTGAGAAGAAAGCCCCAGACCCCAAAGCAAAAAGGAAGAAGTAGGAATTCTCTGGGCAGCATGGTCCAACTACTCAGATTTTTATCAAAAGAGGCTGAGAAGGTGATTTCCTGGCTTTGGGGTTGTCTTGATACCAGAAGAGGGTCATGCACATGGCAGCAGTGAAATCTACACCACAATATGAATGAACAAAAGACCACAACTTGGAGCCTTAATATGACAATGTGTTACTTGGCCAATGTTTAGTCTGTCTGTCTAGAATCTCCTTCCAAGAGAGTGAAGCCCTCAGCTAGTCCCAAAACGATGCAGGCCAGTGTGGATCTCTGAGGGTGAGAGAAGAATATTAGTATATTTCCTCTCTGCTAGTTCCAAGTTAATTTCTCCCACAAGGAGTCCAAACCACAGGGTTTTTTCAAGGATATTACAACCCTGGGGAAAAGGTAGAAATCAACAGAGAAGAAGGAAATGGTAAATCTGGTTTATGGATTACTGTGAGTCCTTTCTGTGTTTTCTGAGAGGTAGAACAAAGGTCACCCTACTCAAATTATACATTTCTTGAGTGCCTTTACCCACATCTGTGGAGACCTAGATGTTTGTTATATTCAAATATCATGCTGTGATTTCCTTGGAGGCAACATGGGAGGAGAAGAAACCTGAGCTAAAGAGAAAGTGATTTTTCATGTTCCCTGCATTTAATCTGGTCTATTTAATCCCATACAGAGCCTGGAGCTCAGACTCAGATGAGTCTGGGCCTAGTTTGATTCCTTGATTTTGTCTCTGTCATAGTGACCACTTTTTTTCACAAATTGAAGTAATAAAAGCATTGCTTCTGCTGTCAAATAAAGTAGGCGGAAATAACATCTCACCCTATCCCAACTAAGCTAAAAGTTGATTTCACTCTAAAGATACCAATCCTTAGGTGCCTTTCGCAAATGAAACAAAAACGTTAACAACAATAATTTATGACTTAGAGGAAATATGACTTTTCTCTTAAGAAGCACTTCATCTCTATTGTCCAAACTAATCTGCACAATAACCCTGTGAGGTAAGGAGTACAAAGATTATGATTCCTGATTTAGAGATGATGAACTGAGGCCTAGGCAGGTGGGACAAATCTCAGCCTCAAAACTCAGGGCATTAATTCCTTGTCTACTACTCTACTCAGTTTGCTGCTGAAGTGGATGCAGATTGTATTTGTTAATGCATTTAACTTGGACTCAAAAGAATGACTGACTAATCAAATATTGCTCTAGTACATGTAACCCAGAAACAGAAAGTACTTTAAAACAACCAAAGGACTAACTCCTTTGTTTTGATGTAGGGAGAAACTCATTGGGAACAAAACAAAATGAAGACATTGCTGACAGAAGATTTGCATGCGAAATTCGTGCAACTAGAGAAGGAGAAAAGTCAATAGACTCTGTTGAGTATTGAGCACAGCTTGAAGAACCCCCTACAATGGTAAGCTTGGAAAAAGGTGGAGAAACTTAAAAACAGCTCAGTGAAATGAGATGGTCAAATCAAATCATGAAAAACTCACCTGAGGAGAGTCATCTACCTCAAAGTAAGTTGAGATAAGTGAAGTACTTTCAGAAACTCAACCAGGTCTTTGTCACTGCTTTCTGGTCTCCCTATTTCAGTTAAACAAACAGGTCCCCTTTGTGCTCTTCACTTAAGGGAAACTTTCCAAACTATGAATCTTCTGGATTGCCTCCTGACCTTCTCCATGTCCTTCACTGAGTGTCCCAGTTGTAAGATCCTCTAAATCAACTCTATTTCAGCAGGTATACCTATTCAATTGAAAGACAGTCGACACAATCCATAGAAGACTAGACTTGGAGTCAGCAGACCTGTGTTTGACCATGGAAAGGCTCCAAGCCTCAGTTTCCTCACCTGTAAAATGGGGCCCCCAAACCTGTACTACTTATCTGACACTTTTTGTTGTGAGCTTAAAGTGGGAATAAACATGCTATATGAATGGTGGCGGTTATTCTACACTCATGGATCAGCCAGTGAAATTTGCAGTTTATTGGCAACAGTCTAGCCAGACTTTGCTTCTTGTTTCTCTGTGTGTTAGCACAGACTATGAGCTCCTTGCTACCTCATTTTGTACTTTTTCTTGAATTTCTGGTCTGACTCACAGTGCCCTGTATACTTGGCTTCAGTGTGAGAAGACTTAGTTTTGTTGTTGTTTGTTTGTTAAGAATGATGACATGTTGATTGTATATCTATGCTCGATTGTGAGATACTAGTGACCAAGGATAGAGCCCTGGCCCTGGAGTCAGGAGACTTGAGTTCAAATCTAGCCTTTCAGAGTTATTGGCTGTGTGATCCCAGGCATTAACCTGCGATCCACCTCCATTTCCTCAACTGAAATGGAGATAATGTTCAAAACTCCCTCCCAGGGTTGTAAGGATCAAAGGAGATGATCTTTGTAAAGCCTGCTCCTGCCTGCTCTTAGTCACAGTTGATAAATACTCTCCCCCCTTTTATATTTGCCTGGAATCTTAGAGGGAAGATAAGTGAACTGGCCTATCATATAGAGGAGAGACAGAACTGTAATCATTCTCTCCTCACCCTCACGGGACAAAACCATTGAGAAGATCCGGGAATCTTTAAAAATGGTTGAAAGAGTTAAAGAGAAGACAGCTCCAAAAGTGATCAATTTGAGAAGAACATCAGACTACACCAAGCAAGAACCCAGAGAGGCATAGAATGGCCTGTCATACCCTGGAAGCTGTCACTAATGATCTATATATAGTAAACAGAGCACTTGAAGAAGCAGAAAAATGAGAAAAACAGGTATTTTCCCCCCTCCCCCACTTTCTAACAAGGGGCATTTTAAAAAAGGAATGTCTAAAAGATTGGTCTCAAATTATCACTGTTTTGATTAAAAGTTTATTTCTCCTATTTGTTGCTTAGGGAGTTATAATCTTATTCAATTACTGTGTAAATCCCTTCGGATTTTTTGGTCCAGGATTCATTATATCTCATTTGACTAATTTTCCTAGAAAATTGTTCCTTTCTAGTAGGAAAGGTCTCCATGAAATAACATCGTGTCTCCAAATATGTCCAAACATGAGTGTAGTTTTCAGATACTGAAGCTGATTCTCAGCCATACCATGATCCAATGCAATTCCAAAGGACTCATGATGAAAAATGTTATCCACCTCCAGAGAAGGAAGTGATGGAGTCTGAATGCAGATTAAAACATATTAGTTTTCATTTCTTTTTTTTCGTATTTTTTCCTTTGGTTCAGTGTCTTCTTTTCAAACAGGACCTATATTGTGATGTGTTTTGCATGATTGAACATGTATAGCCGATATCAAAATGCTTTCTGCCTCCAGGAGGGGGAAGGTGAGGGAAGAGGGGAGGGAGATAATTTGGGATTCTAAATTAAAATCAAATAAATGTTAAAAATTGTCTTTGTATGTAATTAGGGGAAAACAAACTATTTTTTAAAATATTGAAGCTTTTGTTATTATTACTTTGATTATTAAAGCTTAAAACTGCTCGAAGACTTTTGGGACAGACTGTTTCCTCTAACAAAAACTCTACTATTGAGCGGAACAGGCAGATAGCTGATAAATTTTGAATTAGATATTAAGAAATTATATTTGAAAATACAAGATCAGTTTATGGAAGGCTCATGCTAAAAAAGGACACTTTTCTAGGAAATTGTGTAGAAACCTGGTTTGATGCTCTATGTTGCCATTGTTCATAAAAAAGTAGCTTTCTTATAAAGTTGTCTTAGACAAGTGAATATCAAAAATCCTGAGCCACTGACGCTACTTTTTCTTTTCTTTTAGTGTGTGACTGTTTCCACCCTTATAGCTCGTGGATTTTAGAGAGTCTATAAAGAAGATGAGAGGCTTTAACATTGAAATTTCAGGCAAAGAAATCACTAATCAACTCAAGCCCATCATACAAACTTATGAAATTTCTTCATTGACATCTAACAGCAGATTGAAGGCTACTGGTAATCGTAATACTGGCCAAGAGAACAAATGGCACAAAGACATTTGGTGCTTTTTTTTTCTTCACTGTCACCAACCAGACCTAATTTGTTTTTTGTAATTTTTTTGTTTATTGTTTGTATATACGGCGGTAGAAAATAGCTAGAGAATGAATACAATATTTTTGGCATTTTCATTTAAGTATTCTTTGATGTTTGTCACTTGATTTTTTTCTTTTCTTTCTTATTTCACTCTTTCACCTTGTTCCTCTCTGCTTTTGCTGTAACTTGTTCTTGACTTGTCATTTGTAACTTATTTGAGATAGTCTAAACCTGAGATTTCATCACCTTGGGAACTCCACTGATACATGTCAGCAATTTTGTATTTGATAGCATTGGCTTATATTTATATTAAAACTGTAAATTATTGTCCTACTTACGTAGGATGCTGACAAAGTTGGACGGCAAACCCAGAGTAGTACAGCTAGTATGTGTAAGAGTACGATTTGAACCTAGGTCTTCCTATCTCCAGGGCAAACTCTTATTGCACTAAAAGCAAGACATTTGTTCTTCAATATGTCATTATCTTCTTTCTGCATAGTTACATTATTTTTGATCCCTACTAAAAGACATATGCATTGTCAAGTTGAAAATTTATAGTTATTTTAATCTCTCTAGTACAGAACAAAAACAGATGAGAATTTTAGGGTAAAATTTTGGTTGAAGTTTCACTTAAAAAAAACAACTGAGCTTTTGGTAATGATGCATAAAACATTTAGGGACAGAAAGACCACTAAAAATTTCAAAAGTTGGTTATTTCCTTAATAGCAATACAGCCTCGCTATAGTGGCCACAAAGGAGCCAGTTCTTAGAGCATGCAAAGATATTCCTTACCTGGTTGTAGGCCAAGTGGACAATTATGAAGAGCCTGTTTCTTCTGGCGGTGCCTAATTAATGGACATGCGCTAGAGACTGAAGAGAAAATCTTTTAACTGGCCCTAAGAAGTGATGACCAGAGTTTCCAAACTGACTTCAGCGTGGTTTTAAAAGGAATGACCCAACTCTCTCTATTTCTTTCTCTGTCTCTCCCTCTCTTTTTCTGTCTCTGTACCTAAATCTCTCTATCCCTCTGTCTCTTTCTCCCTCTTGGCTTGGAAGCAGGAATGCTGCCTGAAGAGCTAGGTGGAGGAAAAGTGGCTGCCTTGCCTCTTTTTGCACTACTCAGGCATGGTAACTGTCAACCAATGGCTTCATGTCTTCTTGTGATTGTTCTTGATCTTAGGCAAATGAGCTTTCCTAGATGGAAGTGTTTGTATAACCTGGTGAGCTCAGAAGATCCCCAAGTCCCCTTGGCTGTTGGGAGCTGAATGACTGTAATATCAGCACCTCCTAGAGGCAGAGGAAGAAGAACCCCATAGCAACAGATTGCTGACATTAATGGAGGTACCTGCAATAGTTGTGGAAAGACAATCACCTGAGAAGGGCAGCTGCTTCAAGAGTGTGACCTCTCAGAGTGGAGAGGAGTACCAGTATGCCATCTAGAAAGGAATCAGCCCTCAGAATCTAGCTGGAAGCTATCCTGAAGGGAACTTTATGAGGATTCTACAAAGGAAGAAAAGGACAGAAAGTGCCAGAGTTATGAGTTATCCCTTTGCTACATGTTCTCCTCACACACACTTCACTGTCATTGTACTCTAAGAGCTCTCTCTCCACTGGATATTGCTTTTCTTTCAGGTGGAACATGACCCAGGTTTTGGCTGGCTTAATAAGGACTAGTGCAATGGAGGCTTGTGAGCCAGAAAGCTGGGACAAATACAGTCCTTCTGGGTTTTCAGTCAGTCATTCAATAAACATTTATTCCCCTTTCAGTTTGATTTTTTTTAATGAAAGGGGCTATCCCTTGACTCACCTCTTAAAGAGGACTATTCACTGAATGGTCCTTTTCTCACTCAAAGTGAGAAGCTGGAAAGACCTTAGCTTACATGTGCCAAGTGCAATCACGGCATCCTGGGCTGTCTCCAGTTCTGATTGATATCTGGCCACTGGACCCAGATGGATCTGGAGGAGAGAGTGAGGCTGGTGACTTTCCACAGCCCTCTGTCATTCATATCAAAGTCAATTGCAAGTCATGCCATCATCTCCCTCATATCATGTTCCTCTTCAAGAACAAATGACAAACCACACACACACACACACACACACACAATTAAGGACCTACTAATGTGCTAAGGACAAAAGACAGTGTCTGACCTCATGGATATCACAATCTAATTGGGGAGGCAACAAGCAAACAGATATGCACAAACAACCTCTATACAGGATAAATAGGATGTAAAAGAGGGAAGGCACTATTGGAAGGGGCAGCTTGGTGGCAAGAGCACCTGGGGTTAGGAGGACCTGAGTTCAAATCCAGCCTCAGATACTTATTGGCTGTGTGACCCTGGGCAAGTCACCTAACCCCTATTGCCTTTAAAAGAAAAAAAAAGTATTAGACAAGTCTTCCTGTTAAAGGTAGGATTTCAGCTGGGATTGAAAGATCACTAGGCAGAGATGGGGAGAGAGAGCATTGCAGGCATGGAGGACAGCCAGAGAAAACATCTGAAGATGAGAGATCGAGCGTCTTGTTTCTAGAAGAGCCAGGAAGCCAGTGTCACTGGACAGAATTGTGGGGGACAGTAAGAAGACAGAATATTATGAAGGGATTTCAATGCCAAATTTGGGATTTTGTATTACTGAGTACAAATTCACATGGTTGGACTTGCACTTTAGGAAAATCACTTTGCATACTGACACTGTTTATTATTGCTTTGAGGATTTTATGATTGTCTCTATTCAGTTCTGTTTACCCAAAGGAACTTACCAGATCACTTCAATGGTTTCATCTGAAAATACTCACTTGCTGCAGATCAGAAAAAAAAAAGAAGCAAAGACAAAGAGATAGATGAGGCCATGCATGCCCAGGCACCACGACCAGGTGAGATAGGGCAGCCACATTTCTTCTACCCAGGTTTTTTTTAAATTAATTTATTTTGATTTATTAACAATCATTTCCATATGCTTTTGAGTTTAAAATTTTTCTTCCCCTCCCTCTCTGACACCCTCCCTAAGACAACACACAATCTGATATAGGTTATACATATACATTCCTATTAAACATATTTTCACATTACTG
>NW_027555767.1:0-28889 GCF_003287225.1 Phascolarctos cinereus
TGGGCTGGAATCAGCAAGGCTGGAACTTTCAGGCAATTCTAGGTTGCCTGCTTTTGTTTTCCTTTAGCTTTCTTCAGCTCCTTTTAGACTGGTGCTGCAGGGTGTTTATCTGCCTGGGGCCCCTTGCAGTGTTGCTCCCTTGTTTCTGCTAATGCACTGGGAGATTCCTTTGTGTAGAGTGAGGCACTGGTGGTTTTAGCTGGTTTCCACTGGTTCCCCCTCACCAGGCACTGGAGGTCCAGGTGTTGATGTTTGCCTGCTCTACCACCTGGGCTTCAGTATCTCTTAGTGGTTGACAATTGGAAGCTGCCAGGCTTCAACAGCTCAGCTGGTGCTGGGCTGGAACCAGCAAGGCCAGGGATTTAGGAAGACTTCAGGTTGCTTTCTTCAGCTCCTTTCAGATGAATGCTGCAGGGTGCTTATCTGCCTAGGGCCCCTTGTAGTTCTGCCTTTCTTATTTTTGCTATGGCACTGGGAGACCTGTTTGCTGGGCTGCTGCACTGCTGCTCCCCATCTTTCTTCTAGTTCAGCTGTTCCAGGGTTTTTTTTTCTGGGGTGATATTTTCTGTGTTTTCAGAGGTTGATAGGAGAGTGAGAGCAACTACCTTTTTATTCCGCCGTCTTGGCTCCCGGAAGTGGAATTCTCAATGCTTCATTTTTCAAGTCTAAACAAACCATCCTTTTAATAACATATTTTAAGATTTTTTTTCCCTAGGAAATGAATCAAACAGGCTCACAGTTGACAAATTTTATCCTCTCCCTGTTCTGCATCATTTAAATATTTCTCCAGTTTCAATGACTTTCTGATTTTCATAGATATTCCAAACATTAGAAAAGTAAATAATCAGCTTTGCCACTTTTTTTCCTACCGTTGAATGTAATTCCTCTGGGTTAGATGCCTTGAATTTATTGAGGTAATTATGATGGTTTCTGGCTTTCTCTTATATTGAGTTTTGCTTCAAGACAACAGTTTTGCTGTTAATGTCATAATTCTTGCTGCATCCTTCACATTTTCCTTAGAAGTAAAAATTTAAAATAATAAATTGATTTTATGTATTTAACTCTGTCTTCCATTATTACCATCTCAAGCAAGGCAAGAATTGATCCTATGTATTTTCTTATATCCCTCATATCACTAAATATAGGTAAAGACAACTTTCATTTTTTAAATTCCTTCTAATAGTGATAGTCTCAATTCATACTTTGCTTTAACCCTATGGATGCTTATATTTGGAACTAATATTTACTTTAAAAATTCTCTTTCACATTGTCTAGCATCAAGCTGAAGAAATAATGAAAATGTCACACTTCAGGTCTTATTTTTTTCTTTTCTTTATACTCACAACTTTGCATGTATAGTTATTGTTCAGCACTGAGAGAAATAGAAGCAAAATCCCCGAAATTTACCATAATTTTTTTTTTTGCTCTACTAACTTTGAAGTAATAGTCAGAAACCATTGATGTCTCTTTTTTGTACTTTTGGCTAACTGCTGCTGCAAATTACATATTTTCCAGATGTAAGATCTGAAACACAAAAGTAGTGTAATATCCATGATTCATTTCCTTTTGCAACTAACTTCATCTTCTTTCATGAATACTAAGAGTCTGTCCTTTCTAGGAAGTTTGGGTGTGGCAGGCCTTATTTTTCAGGCAGAAAGAGTCAAAACACAAACATGTAAGACAAAATACATAAGTTGTAATTCATTTATGAAATGAGATCCACTCATCTTGCTTTCTCTTGTCTTTGGTTTTCCAATTAGCTGCCTTTATTTCTCTACAGAGACTAGATTTTCTGAACACAATGGGTATGAAAAGGTGATGGAGACAGCAGGCAGAAAGTCAGGAGAAAAGACAAAATCCAATTATCAAATAAGATTTTATCAACTTTTTCACTTTGACACTCACCTCTGGGAAAATCATTCTTCCCCGAATACTAGGCTTTTTTGGTATTTCATGGTATACTCTGTTTTAAAAGTTGCTGTAATTTGAGTCTAGTAATTATGCAAAAGTGAGAATTTTCATATTATGTAAGTTCAAAATTATTTTTGCATTTTCTACATGGTATTTATTCTGGACTTTAGTCTTCTTGAAGCTATTTGCATGGGTGGATGACTTTCAGTTATATGAAATTTAATTGTCTTTTCTTTCATAGTTCTTATATCTATTTCAATTTTAATTTAACTATATTCATTTAGACAATCATTTATTAAGCACACATTATGTAAAAGGAACTGCATAAGGCAATGGATTGATATTACTAGAGAGAACCCTATGCAGTCAGGCTGGTTTCATTACATACCACCAACTTTGCTTTTTTCATTGAGAATCACTGATAATTTGTGATTATAATTTTTTTTGCAGAATCTCCTACTCCTTGTGCTTACTCTTAGAGATTCTACCCATACAATAACACTTTATTTTTTCCTGTACCTTTATTTGAATCTATATATGCATATAGTTTATTAAATGTGTTATTAGTATGTTAATTAAATAGGTATGTGATTTTTTAAAAATATATATTAAAAACATTTTATAGTGAAACTTTACACATTCTTTTGGTGATTACAATTCATTTGTAGCTTATTTATTTCACACACAAGAGTAAATAGCTCTGACCATTAAAGTTGTGCTTCTATTGTAATATAAGATACCACTGGATGCCTCATTCCATTTCCCTTGTACCCATTCACAAGAGACTTGTCTAAGAACTCTGGTTCCATTATATTTTCAATTTAACTAGTAATATCATCCAAAATTTATTCAGCACCTGCTGTTATATGTCAGCCACTGTGCTCATCCCTGGGGAATCTTAAATGCACATAAATGTACACACATATATTTATTATATACACACATACATGTATACATAGATACATCTATGTATCTATGTATGTATGTATGTATGTATCTATCAATCTATCTATCTATCTATCTATCTATCTATCTATCTATCTATCTATCATGAAACAACTATGTGGCACAGTGGATAGAATGCCAGGCCTGGAATCAAGAGGATTCATCTTGCTGAGTTCAAATTCAACTTCAGACAACTACCTGTGTGAACCTGGGCAAGTCACTTAACCCTGTTTACCTCAGTTTCCTCATTTGCAAAATAAGTTGAAGAGGGAAATAGCAAACCACTCTATTATCTTTGCCAAGAAAACCCCAAACAGAGTCACAAAGAGTAAGACGTACCTAAAAAATGACTTAATGACAAAACTATCTATAGATATATCTACAAATAACTATCTCTATGACCTATTTATGTTTATCTACCTAATTTCAGAAGCAAGAAACTAATATTAAGGAATACCGGGAAAAACTTTTTTTTTTTAAAGTTAGACTTCAGCTGAAACCCTAGGGAAGTTACTACAGCCACAGGACACATTCCCCATATTGTTGAATGTTATAGATCATTCTCTTAGCACTGATGGTCAGGTTACATTCTTGGTCCCATACTACCTTCCCAGTGCACTGTGTCAGCACTTCCAGGAGCACAAGTATGAATGAATGGCATATCACTTTAAGTGTGAACTCTCTTTGAATCAAATGGACAAAGTCACCTCTTCAGATTTTTTTTCAAATATAATATAATGTTTTCCCTTCCCCAGTCTTTATGATATAATGAGAAAAACTGAGAACCAGAAGCAGAACTTATCAAATGTGTGCCGTAGGCAAGGTGTAAAAAATTGTACCCTCAAGTATTGCTAATCCTTTGGGACTTTGGGCTTTTAGTATAAAATATTTAACTTTATTTCACTCCCACAGTCATGAATACCTATATTACATGATGCACAAAATTCAGGAGGAAATTAACTATATCTGTCTTTAGAAAAAAGTAATATTAAAATGTCTTTTCATTATAGCTTTCCCAAATATGCAGCGTAAGAAGCTTCCAATCTTGGCCACCCCTAGTACCAGTTCTGCTTTGGAAATTTAACTTCAAAATTTGAAGGAATTTGAAAAAAAAAAGATGTAATCCTAAAACCACAGGTCTTCTATTCCAGTTTTTTTTTTTTTATCTGAAATATAGACCCGCACTAAAATATCCTGAAACTCATCCTCTGCTGGTGTATACATTTCTTCCTGTGAGAGGCAATTCTGTTAAATTTTTCATCCTGCATTTCAATCTGTCTTCCTCTAGCTTTCATCTATTAGTTCTATATCTACATTTTGTGAACATTTTGAATAATTTTAATAATATTTATATTTACAACCCTACAAACATGTGAAGACAAAAAGAAAATCATGCTCCTTCTCCACCCATACTCTTCTCTGCTGCTGATCCAAACTATAGATTTTCTCTTTTTTTATTCTTCAACTAATCTTCAGACAGTATGATTCCAAATTCACTCACCATTCTACCTTCTGATCTCTTGATAATTTTCATGTTTTAAAATTTCATTTCCTAAAACATGGCACCTCAAAAAATCTCAGCTGTGGTCTGATAGAGATAGATTGCAAAAGGGACTGTCACTTTCCTTATTCTAGAGCATATAATTCTATACCTGTTTCCTTTTCTATTATCTTTTTTGGCTATTAATTTACTCCATTAATGCAAACTGTGCTTGCAGTGCACAAAAGGGATCATCAAGTCAAACCATCAGTCAACAAGTGTTTATTAAATGCTAACTGCAGGCTCACTGTGTTAGGTTCTGGGACTATAAAGACAAAAGCAAAACTCATCTTTCCCCCAGGGATGTTAAGCTGAAGACTCTGTTCTAACTATGACTTCTTGGTAAATGTTTTACTTTGAACTAAACATTTCTACTGTGTGACTGGTAGGGAAAGTTACCCTGGTAGGGAGTTGTTAACTAGAGTTTTAGAAGCCTCAGACCTACAGAAGATGCCTTTCATTTGAGAATAACTGCTTGGGGACTTAACCTATAAATACAAATGTAAGTTGGGGGAGTATGTAATGGGGAAGATACTTAAGTACATATAAATTGAACATAATATAGATACAAGGTAATTTTCAGAGGAAAGAACAACCCATTTGGGGGCATCTGGAAAGATCTCATGTAAATAGTGAAAATTGAGCTGGGGGTTAGGGAGGAGCGGGGGAGTTAAGAGTAGGAAACTAGAGCTTTTAAGAGATTGAAGTGAAGATGAAATGCATTCCAAACATGAGTGACAGCCAGAGCAAAGGTATGAGTGAGGAGATTTCATGTATGGGGAACAACGAAAGGCCAGAGTGTCTGAATTACAATATATATAAAGGGGAGTAATGTGTAATAATTTAATAAGGTTAGACCAGTTTGTAAAAAACTACATTTCATCCTGAATGACTTGCACTAATTAGATACAATTGTAATGTATTCACTTTCCAAATAAGAGAACTGGGGCCTTGAATATTTATGAAAATTGACTAAAGGAACTTACGTTCATCAATGGTAGAACTATACTAGGATGGAGCTCTTTGACTATCCAATGAGTGTCATTTCTTTTATACACTCTGTGATAACATGAGTCATGTATTTTTCTTTAGATTTATAAAGTTTTTTATATTTAACAAAATAAGTTATATCTGAAAGTCACTATTGAATAATGCTTTTAATATTATATTAAAGTAAATATTGATTTTAATACAGAGCTTTCATTCAATTTAATTTACAAAAAGACCTTATTAGGAACCTATTAAGTGTGGAACACTGTGCTAGATTACGAGCAAGATACATAATATAGATAAGAAACAATTCCTACCTTTATAATATTAATAATTTAGTAAAGAAGTATATGACATATTAATATTTATACCATTAAATAATAAACAAGTGTTTAAAAGAGATACAATAAAATATTTTATTATCTACAAGGAGAGGAAATAGTTTTCAAAGTGTAGAAACATGGGCTAGACCAAATACTAATGCATAGTTCTTCATCTCTCTTTATAAAGAATATGCCTTGATGAGCTTATGGGGGTTAATTGTTGGCAGTAGTATGAAAAATCAACCATTGACAGTGAAATATGTCATTTCTCTTTCTCAAAAATTACTCTTCTGAATATTCAAAGAAGAATAAATCCATAGAATAGCCAGTTTCCCAGAGTTATTCTTTTATTTTCCTCTGTTCCACCTGAAAACAGGTGTGGGTCTCCCTTTTTTGCCCCATTTCACCAGACTGAAATAAATTGTAGTGAGTACAATTAGCTACAGAAAAAAAAAGTTGGCTACTAATTACAAACACTCTGACTTAGTCTTTTACTATCCTGTACTATTTTCCTCAATTGTAAGAACATCTGCATTTAGAGAATTCATTATTTTCTACACTCAATGCTTTTCAAAACAGAAACATTTTTGAATACTGTACATCCAGCCAAACAAAGCCACCATTTTAAGTTTCTTTGACACTCATCACAAAGTAGAATCATTTTCATTTGATAACATCAAACAATATTCTTAAGTACAGAATTGTTTTGGCTAAACTGTATCAAAAGAAACATGTATTAATTGCTAAGCATTTGCTTATGAGCCTATAAGCAAATTTTCCATGTGATTACACTGTTTAAAATACAAAGAATATAAATGGCATTTCAATGAACATTGCACCTTCTTCCCCAAAACTAAATAAAAAAAATAAACTTTCTAATTTTCATTTTATCTATTTGATCCTAAGGTGAGAGGAAGGATTTATCCCTAAAATATTATTCTCCTTTAATTTCATACACCTTTGAACAATAATCCATCTCTTATTGAACTTTATTATATTGAATTCAATGGTAACTTTATTTATTATTATTATTATTAGCCAGGCAATTAGTGTTAAGTGACTTGCCCAGGGCCACACATCTAGAAAGTCTCAAGTGTCTGAGGCTGGATTTGAACTTGGGTCCCCTTGACTCCAGGGCCAGTGTTCTATCCCTTCACCACCTAGCTGCCTCATCAATTGTAACTTTATTTTAAACACTTTTCAAAATAAATTCCATACTCCTTGATTACTTTTGAAAGGGTTTGATTGTAGTCTTCTTCATTTATGAGACATTTGGTCTACATTAATGGTGGGGTAGTCCAGAGAAAAGCTCTTTTTGAGAGAGGAGAAAGGCTAGTCTCATGTGACAGGTAGCCTCTATTCTAGAAGACTCCTTACCTGTTCTTGGATTCCATGCTCTGGAATTGTCTATACTTGAAACTTTTTATACTAGAAAGAAATGATAACCTCATGCAGCACCATTAATGATAGCTCCTTATTTTTGACATCAAAACTGGTTGATCAATAAGAATTGCCTCAAAGGGGCTGTACTACTATAAAACCCATGGTTCTGGGTTTTTAAATTGTTGCCCTATACTTTAATTATATGTTGTCTCCATTTGCATGGGTCTGGTGTCAGTCCACCCCCCTAGTTTTGAAGATTGCTTCTTCTGCAAAGTAGGGAGTTGCCATGCTACCATGCTGAAGGAGATAAAATCCTATTTTTTCTTTCACATTGTCAGGAGTGACCTGATAACAGAAGCTATCATATTGCATATAACAGGACCCAAGAGTGACCTTTCCCTAGGATTAATATTCAGTTTCCTTCTTCTACTCACTTTCCCAGAAATGCTCTGGTTGTATCCTTTTCTTTGCCTCCCCATTTTGTTCTTCCAAACTTGAATATTGAATTAATCATTAATCTTTAATGTGAATTGGCTAAAGCTTACCCAATAAAAGTCTGTCCTTTTGGCATTACTAGTTGGTCTGAGTTTTGAAACTACTGTAGAGGACTAAGACAAATGACACATAATAGTATTATTGCAGGTGGGACATAAAAAAAAGAAAAAAAAGAGAAGAGTTTATTTCACTGCAGTACAATCCAGGAGTCTTTTAAATTTGTGAAGTTTTTGCTCTTCAAATATATAAGCCAAGGAACATTGTCTTTATGGGCCAAGGAAAGATTGTTTTTTTATAGGCTCAATTGGTCCATGCCTACTACCAGCAATACTACTCTGCTTTTACTAAGTTGCTATTTCATGGCCACAGTGATCATTCTGTATCTTTACCCTCTCACCTCAAGATTTGAAACACAAACCTTTCCCAATCCTCCTTAATGCTAATGCCTTCTTTTTGTTATCTAAATTTATCACATACATACATACATACATATATGCATACATACATAACATGCATACATATAGCCATGCACACACACGTATATTACATAGTTGTTGGCCTGTTGTTTCTAAGCTCCTTGAGACCATTGTCTATCTTTTACCTTTTTTTTGTGTTCCTAGAGCTTTACACAGTGCCTGGCACATAGTAGGTGTCTAATAAATGCAGTTGTCTTACTTTATATCTCCTCATTTCATGCTTTTCTTAAGGTCAATATTCATCAAAATGTTGGACAGTTGTTTTGTTTATCAAATTTACCATAGATTAACAAATTTACTGTAGATTATCAAATTTATCAAATTTACCACAGATTACATAGATTCTGAAGAAAAGAAAGACCATGATACAGTTATAGTGTTCATTTTATTAGTTGCTGTCATGTTGAAGAGGAATTTAACTTTATATCTCTAAGTGAGAAAGGCTGATTTTTGATTCCATGAAAATAATTTCTTAACATGTTGAGAGCTTCCAAATAGAATGGTCTTCCTCCTGAGACAAATATAAGGAATCAATTAATACAATGGTTAAAAAACCCTAGCCATTATTCTAGTCACAATATATCACATGAGACACAAGGGAACTAAGGCCCAGAAATTATTTGCCCAGGATCAGACAAGTACCTTTTCCAAGAAGTATATTCTCTAATGCTGAAGGTTTTCAGAATGAAAATGAATGATTTTTTAAAGAGATATTGTGGAGAAGATAATATATTGAAAAGAGATTTGGCCATGATGACCTCTAAGAAGATGTTTCCCTAAAATAAGATAACTTAATTTTCTATTTTCTTCTCTCCTCTCTTCTCCTTTCCTCTTCTCATCCCTCCTCTTCCTCCCCTTCCCTCTCTTCCTCTCCCCTGCCATTCTACCTTCTCTTTCTTCCCCCTCCCACTTTCCCTGAAAATCAAAAAAGATGATGTTAACCAAAGGAGACAGATTTTTGGACCACAGAGTTTTTTCCTTGCGTTTGTGAAGTAGGGATTAATAGAGACAAATGGCATGTGAGATCTTAGCCATTAAGGGGATTCTTCTGCTGAGACATAAGTATAACTATCGTTAATAATACCTCATATTTATATAGCACTTTTCTTCTGAAGAGCTCTAAGTGCTTTTCTGACATTAGCTCATAAATCTTCAAAACATCCCTGAAGGGCATATAGGAAGGATATATTATTATCATCAGATGAGAAAATCAAGGCAAAGAAAGGTTCAATAACTTGCATTAGGCTCATACATCTTATCAATAATGACACTTGAACCAAAATCTTGTGGTTCTGACTTTCAGGTTAGTGGTACTGTAACTAGCCTATTTATATTAAACACGTTCTGACACTACATGGTTTCTATTTGTCATAAAAAATTATCTTTCAAATTTCAATGGTTTTCAGTCATTTGTATTTATGCGCTCTGATTGAAGAGTTGCATCTCTATCTGGTTTCTTGTTGTTTGTGTGCAGAAATAATTTACTGATTCTGTATTTTCTCACCAAAAATTATTTAAGTAGCAAAGACTTAAAACATTTATAGTTGGAATGGACTCCAGAGGTCTTTTATTGCAATTCCAAACTGAAGCAAAACACACTGCTAACAACATCCTTAACAAGTGATATTGCATAGGGAAACATTTAAAATCATTTTAATATAATGAATGCTAAATCTTCCTACTGTATTTGCATGTGGAATTTTTATTTCCCTCAACTGGAAAAGAATACAGATGTTTCAGAGATTGCACAAAATGCACTACAACATATAAAAATGTGTGTGGTCAATTTATAAGTGATTAAAGTTCACAAGGGCTTTGACAATTCCATTCAAAGGATCGTAGGATGCAGTAGAATGTGTCTTATAGATCTAGCCCCAAACCATCATTTTACAGATAAGTAAATTGAAGTTCAAAGTTAGAGAGAAATGATGGCCAAAGTCACACAGGCAGTATATATCAGGAGGAGGTTTGGAAATCAGATCCTTTGATTCCACTAAATGAACTAGAAGAGATTTAAGAGACAAGCTTTCAGATCCCACATTGTACAAAAAAGGAAAATGAAACCCAGAAAGAAACAATTTCTGCAAAATCACACTCATAGTTGGCAGTGGATCTGGAACCCAAAGCTAGGCATCTTGACTTGTGGTCAAGTACAAATTACACCTCAGCTACTTCAAAACTTCAATCTAAATTACTGGGTGATAGAAGTTGTTTTTTTCAGAGAGATTTACAATCCTGGAGACATTTTATTAAAGACAGACAGGATTCAATAGAAATAAGCAGTCCAATTAGATCTATAGTATTTAACAGTACCAGTCTGCATAGATAGAACTGAGTTTTATATTCCTACATTCTGAGATATAATATGAGCCCCAAATTTTGTCTGATTTCATTAAGTCCCAGAATATTATAGAACCTCCAAAACAAAATTAATAATGTATTGAAATAAAGATCCTCATAAGGAAAAACAAAACAAAACAAAAACAGTGGCTGAACTTGGGGGAAATACTAGGAAAGGACAATGAACTACAACACTTGTTAAATTGGAAGAATACACTGGGTTGGTTCTGGGAAATTTATTACAGCTTTTAATGACTCCCAGCTTTTCCCTGAATAAAGACCAGTCTTTTTAACTTCAATACCCTTCTGGAATTGTTGTATGTCAATGGGTACATAGAATATTATAATACTAAAAAATTAAAATCTTCTCTTTCTTGAATAATTTTTGAGATTTTATTTTATGTTTAAGAATAATTAGAATGACAGAAGTAGTAATAATCTTTGACTTAATAATGACAACCCTTAATGCTATCTTTAAAAATAATTTAATTTGGGGGTGGCAGAGTCATGATAGCAGAGAAAAGGCAGCAACCTGTCTGAGTTCTCCCTAAAACCAATTCAAACACTTTTAAATAATGTCATAAAACAATTACTAGATCAGCAGAACCCAGAAAAGGAAAGGGTGAAATAATTTTCCAGCCAAAAGCAACTGAGAAGGTCAGTAAGAAAGGTATGTCACACCCATGTGTGAGAGTGCAGCCCAGTCCAGTACTGGCCAAGCCAGCACAGATACAGACCCAGCCTTAGCAAATACACAACCCCAGCAAACCAGGAACAGGTTTTGGGAGTCACTGAATCAGCAGAAGTAGCAACTACTTCTGCAGTTCTCAACCCACAGATGGCAAGGGGGGGGAACAACTGGTCAGAAGGAGATTACAGGATTCTCTTTGTTAGTAATGAGGCAGGATTTGCTTTGCCCATACTCAGATCTGGTCACAGTCCTGGGTTGCAATTTCAGGAAAAAGAGGAGTACTAGCAAAGAGCTTGCTAGCTTCAGTGGGGCAGGGACCCTCATCACAGTTCCAGGGCAGAAGAGAGTACTAGTTTGTAGGACTTTTGCCTTCCAGAATATCATATTCTACACCATCTGATCCTTTAATATGGAATGTGCTAAACTAGAACACAGGCAAGGACAGTAGTAAACACCTCTCCTTTGATCATACCACCTTCCAAGAATTGAAAACTTACAAGTCCCTAGAAGCATCTCTGAAAGCAACTGCACATACCCAATAAAGTTTGGGACAGTGCACTCTTCACCCTGGAAGCAGAGCACTACTTAAACAAAGAGTTAAAAGTAAAAAAAAATAGGCTGGGAAAATGAGCAAACCACAGAAAAAAATTCTGACCACAGAAAGTTACTGTGGTGACAAGGAAGATCAAATGCACAATCATAAGAAGGTAACAAAGGAAGACGTCAGAGTAAAAGCAGTGACTTGTTTAAGCTGTCCCCAAACCCTTCCAAATACCTCTAAAAATGGCTCTAAACAAATTATAAAGCAGCAGAATCCACAAAAAGACAGAGTGAAACAAATTTCCAGGCCAAGATGATCTGGATGGTTGATAGGAAAAGTCTATTACACAGAGCGGGGAGAGGAATGTTGTGCAGGCAAAACAGGCCTCAGTGAACCTGGAGCAGCCCTCAGAGAACTGAATCACAGGCAGCTCTGGCAATTTCCAGACTTCTCAACCCATGAACACCAAAGACAACTTAGAAGGTCAGTAGGAAAAATCTGTGACTGGGTTGAGAGAGAAGTGTGATACCACCCCTGTCTCTGTGTGTGGCCCCCAGGTGGTGGCTGCTTCCAGAGCTTCTAGCCCACAGAGTGAGGGGAATCAGGTGACTGATCAGAGGTGGATTGCAGAGATCTCTTTGCTGGTGCAGGATTCTCTTGCTTTGCTTGTGCTTGGATCTGGGTCACAGTTCCGGATGGTGGTCCTGGGGCAAGGAGGAGTTTTCGCATGGCAGAGATTGTAGTGGTGGCAGAAAGGAAATCCTCCTCAGTTCCAAGGCATAAAAAACTGTTTGTGATCACTCATACAACAGAGAGAACACAGGCTAGGAAAGGAGTAAACACCTCGCCCCTTATCATACCACCTAGGAAGAACTGAACATTTACAGGTCCCTAGAAGTATCTCTGAAAACAGCTGCACAAAATCCACAAAGCTTGGGACAGTACATTTTCCACACTGGAAGGAGAAACCTACCTTAATAAAGAGCTTATAACTCAAGTAATTGTCTGGTATCATTAGCAAATCTCACCAAAAAAAAAAAAAAGACCATATAATCTTACTTTGCTGACAAAGAAGATTGAAAAATACATCCAGAAGATGACAAGAAAGTCACAGCTCCTACATCTAAAGCCTCCAAGAAAAATATGAATTTGTCTCAGGTCATGGAAGAGATCAAAAAGGATTTTGAGAAGCAAGTAAGAGAATTAGAGAGAAAACTGAAAAAAGAAATGAGAGTGATGCAAGAAAATCACGAAAAACAAGTCAACAGCTTGCTAAAGGAGACCTAAAAAAAATGCTGAAGAAAATAACACCTTAAAAAATAGCCTAACCCAAATGGTCAAAGAGGTCCAAAAAGCCAATGAGGAGAAGAATGCCTTCTAAAACAAAATTAGCAAAATGGAAAAGGAAGTCCAAAAACTTGCTGAAGAAAATACTTCCTTAAAAATTAGAATGGAGCAATTGGAACCTAGTGACTTTATGAGAAATCAAGACACTGATAAACAAATTGAAAAGAATGATAAAATAGAAAACAATGTGAAATGTCTCACTGGAATAAAAAACTGACCTGGAAAATAGATCCAGGAGAGATAATTTTAAAATTATTGGACTATCATAATGCCATGATCAAAAAAAAAGAGCCTAGATATCATTTTTCAAGAAATTATCAAGGAAAAATGCTTTGATATCCTAGAAACAGAGGGTAAAATGGAAATTGAAAGAATCCACCAGTCACCTACTGAAAGAGATCCCCAAAGGAAAACTCCTAGGAATATTGTAGTCAAACTCTAGAGTTCCCAGGTCAAGGAGAAAATATTGCAAGGAGCGAGAAAGAAATAATTCAAGTATTGTGGAAACACAATCAAGATAACACAAGATTTAGAATCTTCTACATTTAGAGACAGGAGGGCTTGGAATATAATATCACAGAGGGCAAAGAAGATAGGATTACAACCAAGAATCACCTACTCAGAAAAACTGAGTATAATCCTTCAGGGGAAAAAATGGATATTTAGTGAAAAAGAGGACTCTTCAGCATTCTTGGTGAAGAGACCAGAGTTGAATAGAAAATTTATTTTTCAAATGCCAGACTCAAGTGAAACATGATGAGTTAAACAAGAAAGATAAATAATAAGGGACTTATTAAGGTTGAACTGTTTTAATTCTTGTGTGGAAAGATGATATTTATAACTCATGAGACCTTTGTCAGCATTAGGGTAGTGGGAGGGGAAAATTATATGGATAGATAGATAGATAGATAGATAGATAGATAGATAGATAGGTAGGTAGACAGAGGGCACAGGGTGAGTTGAAGATGAAGGAGTGATATCTGGAGAATAAAATTAAGGGGTGAGAGAGGATTATACTGAGTGGAGAAAGGTAAAGTACAATGTGATGAATTATCTCACACAAAACAGACTTGAAAAGGCTTTTATAGTGGAGGGGAAGTGGGGGAATGTGAGAGGCAATGAGTGGATCTTACTCTCATCGAATTTGGCTTAAGGAGGGAATAACATACATACTCAATTGCATATGAAAATCTATCATACCCTACAGGAAAATTGGGGGGAAGGGGACAAGAGAGCAGGGGGCTGATAGAGAAAACAAGAAACAATAAAACAATATTAAAAGAATGAAAAAAAAAAGACAGTGTGAAATATTTCACTGGAAAACTATTGATGTGGAAAATAGGTTCAAGAGAAATAAATTCAAAATTATTGAACTACCTGAAAGCCATGATAAAAAAGGAGCCTAGGGAACATCTTTAAAGAAATTGCCAAGGAATACTGCCATGATATTATAGAATGAGAGTGCAAAATAGAAACTGAAAGACATCTCAAAATGAAAATCCCTAGGAATGTTATAACCAAATTGCAGAGGTCCCAGGTCGAGGAGAAATCATTTTAAGGAGGCAGAAAGAAACAATTCCAGTATCATGGAGGCACAGTCAGGATAACACAAGATATAACAGCTTCTAGATTAAAGGATCAGAGTGCTTGAAATATGATATTCTGGAAAGCAAAGGAGCTAGGATTTAAACCAAGAATCATTTACCCAGCAAAACTTACCATAATCCTTCAAGGAAAAATGGACATTCAATGAAATAGAAGATTTGAAAGCATTCTTGCTGAAAAGACCAGAGCTGAATAGAAAATTTTACTTTCAAATACAAGACTCAAGACAAGCATAAAAAGGTAAACAGGAAAGGGAAATCATAAGGTAAATCTGTTTATATTACTACATGGGAAGATGATAGTTATAACACAAAAAACCTTTCTCATTAGGCAGTTAGAAGGACTGTGTGTGTGTGTATACATACATATATATGTATGTAGGTAGGTCTATATGTATATGTGTGTGTATATATACATATATATACATACTCACATATATACATTATATATGTGTGTATGTATATATATGTGTGTGTGTGTATATATATATATATATATATATATATATATATATGAAGAGAGAGAGAGAGAGAGAGAGAGAGAGAGAGGAGAGAGAGAGAGAGAGAGAGAGAGAGAGAAGCACAGGTGTGAGTTGAATATAAAGAGATGATGTCTAAAATAAACAATAAAATTAAGTGGTAAAAATGGTAAGAGAGGAATGTACTGGGAGAAAGGGACAGGGAGAGGTAGAATTAGATAAATTATCTAATGTGAAAGAGGTAATAAAAAGCTTTCATAGAGCATGGAGGTAAGGGGGAGTCAGTGAACCTTATTTTCATTGGATTTGGCTCAAAAGGGGAATACCATACACACTCAAATCGGTATAGAAATCTATCTTTCCTTACAGGAAACTAGGAGGAGAAGGAAATAAGAAAAGGGTGTTGGGGTGGATAGAATGGAGGGAAGATTGGGGGAGGATAGTCAGAATCAAAACACTGTTGAGGAGGGACATGTTTAAAGGAGAGAGAGAATAGGTTTTAAAAACAGGATTCATAGGATGTAGGGAAATACTGTTAGCAATAATAACCATATGGAAAAAATTAATAAGTTTCTCTGATAAAGGCCTCTTTCTCAAACATGTAGAAAACTCAGTGCAATTTATAAAATTAAGAGACATTCTGCAATTGATAAATGATCAATAGATATGAACAATTTTCAGAGGAAGTAATCAAAGCTATCTATACCCATATTTTAAAATGTTCAACTTATTACTGATCAGAGAAATGCAAATTAAAATTCTTCCTCATACCTAATGGGCTAATAGGACCAAAAAGGAAAATGACATATGTTGGAGGGGATGTGTGAAAAATGAGATATTAATGCACTGTTGGTGGAGTTATGAAGCAATTCAACCATTATGTAGAGCAGTTTGGAACTATGCCCAAAGTGCTATAAAACCATGCATATCCTTTGACCCAGCAATGCCACTACTAGGTCTATAGCCCAAAAGAGATAAAATAATAAGAAGGTAAAGGACCTATTTGAACACAATTATTTATGCAGTTCTTTTCTGGTGGTAAAAAATTTGAAATTCAGGGGAATGCGCATCAATTGGGGAATGGCTGAACAAATCATTGCGTGTTATTATGATGGAATACTATTGTGCTACAAGAAATGATGAGCAGAATACACCCAGAAAAATCTGTAAGACTTACTTGAGCTGATGCAAAATGCAATGTACTTTGTAAAAAGTAACAGCAATGTTGTAAGATGATCATCTGTGAATGCTCTAGTTATTCTCAACAATGCAATGATCTAAGACAATTCTGAAGGATTTGTGATGAAAAAGACTATTCATCCCCAGACAAAGAACTGATGGTGCCTGAATACAGGCTGAAGCATACTTTTTTTTAACATTATTTTTCTTGAGATTTTTTTTTTGGTCTGTTTTCTTTCACAACATGACTAATACTGAAATGTTTTGCATGACTACACCTGTAAAATCTATATAGAATTGCTTGCCTTTTCAGTGGGTGGGGTGAGGGAGGTAGAGAGCAAATTTAGAGCTCCAAGTTTTAAAAATTAATGTTAAAATTGTTTTTACATGTAACTAGGGAAAATAAAATGCTAAATATTTTTTAAAAGAATTTGGGTGCTAAGAAAAAGAAAAGAAAGAAAAAACTTCAAAAATATTGAATATTTTTTTAAATCAACATTATGTATACAATATGTTAAGACATCTATAGTTATTTTTTAAACTTCTTGTAAAGATAAGTGAAGATGTCTTTTATGGATGATAGCTAGTGAAAAGCTGAATGAATTACTTTTTATAATGAAATAAAATATCATCCTGCTAAAACAAATGTCAGGAGGCAGCTAAGTGGCACAGTAGATAGAGTACCAGACCTGGAGTCAGGAAGAATCAGCTTCCTATGTTCAAATCTGTCCTTAGCCACCTACTAATTGTGTGACCCTGAACAAGTTGCTTAATGCTGTTTGCTTTAGTTTCCTCATGTGAAAATTGAGCTGGAGAGGGAAATGGCAAACCATTCTAGTATCTTTGCCAATACAACCCCAAATGGAGTCATGGAGAGGCAGACATGACTGAAAAATGACTGAAAAAAAAGACAATCTTTGCTCCTCCACCCTCTCCTTTTCCACTTCCACCATCCACTCATATTTGCATGGCAAATGCCTTTGCTCACAGAACCTTCTTGTCTCTTATTATATACCACTTTGAGAGACATATGAAATGATTTCATCATATGAGTCTATATAAAACTTAGAAAAGCCATGTTATATGTTCTCTTTATCAGAGAGAAATACCACAGCCAATTTTAAGAGGCACTTTTTTTTTGCCTATTGCATACCTCATTCATGTCTTGTTTAAGCTAAAGTTTGGGATCCAGTCACTCCTTTTATCAAAAAAGAAGGTTTCTACCTGAAATAAATTAATAAGCAAAATATTACAGCTAGATTGTCTTTAGGGTCAACACTATTCAGGAGGTTCTCGCTTTAATTCTCCTCACTCTAGCTAATAGGTTCAAGGAGAGAGGTCATCAGGCCTACTTCCATAAAGCGTTCCATATGTATTTATTGTAGCTAGAATTTTGAGAAGCTAACATTCTTGGATTCTCACAGCAACCAACCACAAGGAAGGAAAGCATAGATATTGCAGATGGTCACAAGAGAAATGAGATGGGATTTGAAATCAGAGGACTCGAGTTTGAAGTACAACTCTGCTACTTATTAGGCAGTCTATGAACAATCATTTATTAAGCAAGCACTCTGTGTCAAGAAATATAGTAAATGATTAGGTTACAAAGAAAAGTAAAAAGAACAGTAACAACAAAACAGTCCCTAATATCTGGCTAATGGGGGATACAACATACAATAAGAAATATACAGGATAAATTTAGAGTAGACTCTTAGGCAAGACACTAAATAAGGAGGGCCATGATGTCTTTTTTGGAGGAGACCCAGTAGTTGAGATTTGAAGAAAATCAGGAAAACTAGGACCTTTAAATGAAGAGGGAAAGGAATCCAGGGAAAGCTAATAAAAACAGTCAGGAAACATGAAGTATCTTCTACAAAGTATAGCAACGTTGATAATGTTACTTTATCTCATTGTATATAAGGGAGAGTAAGACATAAGAAGCCTGGAAAATTTAGATGGGTCAAGTTATGAACATAAAACTGAGGATGAGTATTTCAACCTGGAGGTGATAAAGAAACAATGGATTTAAATGAGGTGGGTAGTTGATATAGTGAGATTTGTGATTTAAGAATATCCATTTAACAGCTGAGTAGAATGGAGTGAGCAGACATTTGAGTCAGGGAAACAAACCTGTAGGCTATTTCAATAGTCCATGAGTGAGGTAATGAAGGCCTGTACTAGAATGATGACAGCATCAGAGGAGAGAAAAACACATATGTGAAAGATATTATATAAGTTAAAACAACAGGACTTGATAACTGATTGGATTTAGGAAGTAAGAAAGAATGGGGCGCAAACAAAGCCAATGCAACCAAGATTAGGAGGGAAGCAGAAAACTGGGAAAGAATTTTTACAGCCAGTGTCTCTGATAAGGGCCTCATTTCTAAAATATATAGAGAGCTAAGTCAAATTTGTAAGAATAAAAGTCATTCCCTACTTGATAAATGGTCAAAGGATGTGAACAGACAGTTCTCAGATGAAGAAATTAAAGCCGTCTATAGTCATATGAAAAAATGCTCTAAATCACTATTGATTACAAAAATGCAAATCAAAACAACTCTGAGGTACCACATCACACCTATCAGATTGGCTAACATAAAAAAAAACCCAAGAAAATGATAAATGTTGGAGATGTGGGAAAATTGGAACACTAATGCATTGTTGGTGGAGTTGTGAACTGATCCAACCATTTTGGAGAGCAATTTCGAACTAAGCCCAAAGGGCTATAAAAATGTGCATACCCTTTGACCCAGAAATAGAACTTTCAGGGCTGTATCCCAAAGAGATCATAAAAATGGGAAAGAACCCACATGTGCAAAAGTATTTATAACATATCTTTCTGTGGTAACCAAGAATTTGAAATTATGGGGATGCCCATCAATTGGAAAATGGCTGAACAAGTTGTGACACATGAATATAATGGAATACTATTGTGCTATAAGAAATGAAGAGCAAGCAGACTTCAGAAAACCTGGAAAGACTTACATGAATTGATGCAGAGTGAAATAAGCAGAATCAGGAGAATATTGTACACAGTAAAAGCCACGTTGTGCGACAGCTAACTTTGATAAACTTAGCTCTTCTCAGCAATCAATAATCTAAGACATCTCCAAAAATTTCATGATAGAAAATGCTATCCATACCCAGAGAAAGAACTATGGAATTTGAATGCAGATCGAAGCATACTATTTGCTCTTTTTTTGTTTTTCTCTGTTTTGTTTTTTTTTCTTTTTTCTTGTGGTTCCTCCTATTGTTTCTAATTTTTCTTTACAACATGGCTAATGTGAAAATATGTTTAATAGGAATGTAAAAAAAAAAGATGGGGAAATGAAGATGACACCTAGGTTGTAAGCCTAGATGACTGGAAAGATGTTGACAACCTCAAAAGAGGTAGGGTAGTTAGGAAAAAGAGAGGGTTTGAGATAAAGGAATTTCAGACTTTCTGAGTCTAAGATGTCTTTGGGCTATGCATTCGGACTTGTGTAACAGACAGTTGGACATGTAAGGCTGGAGATCAGCAGGGCTGTTAAAGTTGGACAGAGATCTGGGATGAAACAGAGCAATCAGCTAAAAATGGGATAGAATGGCATCACTTGTGCATGCAGAGATTTTGCCCTGTCAAGGAAAAAGGCTACTTCTTCATGTGAAATAAGGGTGAAGGAGGAAAGAGTAGAAGAAATCATCTGAGAGATGTGAATGTAACTAGAGTGGGCAAGAGGGTATTTTCATTGAATGTCCTCAAATTTTTCCTTTAAATATGAGACAGAGCTCTCAACTGAGAGGGTAATGGGAAGAAGAGAGCTGTGGGAGATTTGAAGAGGAATGAGAAGATTAGGAAATGCCACTGCACTAGTGGGATAGTGAATGTATTGGGGAAGTATAAAAAGATTGCTTTGCCACAGTAAGGCCCAATTGAGATTATGTAAATATAATATTGGATCCAGTAATCAGAATTCTGGTGATTTTCTTAGCTTTGTTGCAGCACTTGAGTAGGAATTAAGAACTAACAGCATGAATCATCCAAGAAATGGTTAATAATATGAATGATGATCTATCAAAAGAGACAAAGATGTTGCATCCAGAGTAGTAAGAGAATTGCAAAGGGTAAGCTGAAAACTCAGGAGGAAAAAACTACATAGGAGGAGAAGATAGTTATGTCAGCTGCTGTAGAATATTCAATAATTATGAGGACTGAAAAAAAGAATGCCAATTACTGTAATTAAGAAATCAGTGATAAGTTTTGAATTTTTTTTTTTAGCGAATTGATAGTATCAGAAAGCAGTGATTGAAGTTAACTGTGAGAATTGGGAGTGAAATCAAAGAAGAATAAACAACATTCCAGAAGTGTGAATGTTGAAGGAATAATAGACATAGAACAATAAAATGAAGGGAAGTTATGGTTAAGTTAGGATTTTTCTTTTTGTTTTTTTTTTCTTTTCTCACAGTGAAGTATGAGGCAAAGGACATGATAAAATAATTCAATGCTTCCAGATGCTAATAAAACACAAATTCATAAAACTATTGCAAAAACAATAAAAAAAGAAAGATGCCTGTTTAAATTTGTCGGATATATTGTTTTTCTTTTTTTTTTTCTGGCCTCAGATTGTGAAGAGTGGGGTGGTGGTGCTGAGAAGCTATACCACATTCAAGAGACAGTTTGTGAAACGGAGCTAATTGCAACAGAATTTTAGTTAGTGTTGGGGTGAGATCTCAAGTGAGTTGCTGTCTTTTCTTTGCCATCTTGGCTCCACCTCCTTAATGGATCAAAAATGATATATATTAAAATCCATTTGTAAATGGATAATAAATAAATAAAACAAAAATAAATAAATAAATAAAACTAGGACTGAATTACAGGCTCAGGGATTCTATTCTGAAGGGCTCTAAGAATGTCCTCAGGGAATCCACAGCTGTGAAAATGATAAATAGGTATGCTTTCATTTTCACAACAACTTATTAATGGCAAGGTACTTATTTGGTACTTAGGGATTTGTTTTTCTCATAATCTCATTTAACTTAGGTAGTTAATAGTTTGAAAGCAGACATAACCATGTAATTCATGACTGTCTGAAAAACAATTTTGCCTCACAACCTATCAGGACGCTTCATCATGATTTGGGGGATGACTTTGGGTACTCAAACTTTTTACCAGTGCAACATAAACTCTGGCAGGAAATGCCAAGCTGTAAAATATTAGATTATACGTCGATGTCCATTTTGCTAGGGATAGTCAGATTACATTTGTAGAGGTTCTTTACCTGGCTATTCTCAGGGTAATGAATTCTGCTACCCCAGATAATCCTTTTTAAAAATAAATATTATTCTTTTCTTTTTACATTGCCTAATTTTCCTCTATTCCTACCTCTTCCACCATTCAGAAAGTCATCTCATATCACCTATAATTTTTTAAAGAAAAAGAGAAAGAAAATTAAAATAAATTAGCAAAATAAATCAACAGAGAGAGAAAACATTCTGAAAATATATGCCATGTCATATACTCACTGCCACAGGTATTCCAGAAGAATATATCCTGTTACAGAATTGTGATTTGAATCAGTGGAGATAGCACTTGTACCAATGGAATTACAGGTCCCTGAAGTACTGAGGTATTTTGGAGTACAATATAAATAAATCATCGTAATTTTACATAAAAGATCATGTGACTGCACTGACAGATCTGTGTCCCTTTCCATGTGGACCTTCTGAAACAATTTAATAATGCTACATTGATCAGATACCTCAGTTCACAATGGAACACCTCACCAAGGTAAAGACATAATACAAATTTAGAATTGACTCTTTTTCATAAGCCTGCTTCAAACCCCAACTTTTCTTTTTTATTTTTTTTTAGGCAGTTGGCATTAAGTGACTTGCCCAGGGTCATACAGCTAGTAAGTGTCAAGTGTTTGGTCTAACGTCGGATTTGAACTCTGGTACTCCTGACTTCAGGGCTGGTGCTCTATCCACTGCACCACCTAGCTGCCCCTAAACCCCAGCTTTCTCAAGAGGCATCCTTGATATAACCATAGATATCAGAAGGACAATCTCATGACATGACAAAAATGAGAAAGTATCATACCTCCAAAAATCAAAGTAAGAAACATTTTCCCAAGTGAGGAGAGCTTAGCAGAAATCACATTGTTAAGGAAATTAATAAAGAGGCAGCAGTGGTGAGGATAAAAGACAATTGCCTGACTGAACAACTATATTTGGAACTTGACCTTTCACTTCGAATGTTGATTACCTTGGTTTTACAACTACATGAGAAGAAAAGCCTAACACAATGTAAGATAGAATATCAAAGCAATGCCCAGGGATGTAAATTTAGATACAAGAAAATTCTCTCCAAAGCTCAAAGAAAAAAATCAACTAAGAAAACTAAGTGATACTGACAGGACACCTCAGGGACAAGAAAACCAAGAGCAACAAACCAGTTAGAGCAGCCTCAGTAAGAAACAACAACAGCCTTGAAATAAAAAGTGGCAAAAAGGAAAGAAACAAAATATTAAAGTTCAAAGTGTTCTGGAATTGTATAAAAAGTTGAAGCAAAATAGAAATAAAATATCGGAGGAAATTGCATGTCCAACAGAATACCTAAGAAATATGCAGAAGTAATTATAACTAAGGCTGGTGATCAGTTGATGAATTTTATAAACTGTAGTGATGCTGAAATGACTAAGATAGAAGTGACTTGTAATCCATTAATACAGGGTATACTCACGGTGTAGTGTAGTTTAATGATAAAATGATTTCAATTACAAAATGTTGCCAGAAAATAGCTATAAGAAAATTACATATATGCATATATACATATAATATATTTATATACATATGAACATATACATGTACACATATAAATATAATTATTAATAAAGTGAATGAAGCCTTTAAAATTAGAGTGCAAAGTACTTGTCAAACAGATTAAAAGAATAAACCCACAATTTACAAAATGGTTGCTTGTGCAAAGAAATGAAACTTTCCACTTTCACAATTCTTCAAGTTTCCTTTAGCAGAAAATCATCCATATCTTAGACTTATCCCTGGAATAAGTTCCTGGTCTCTAGAATGTGCTGATATAATAGATGCAGATTTATAAGTAAATAACCCCACTTTCGGTAGGGGGTAGAGAGAGAGAGACAGAGACAAAGACAGACACACAGAAGCAGTAAGATGGAGACATAGATATAGAGACACATAAAGAAAAGACAGAGATAGAGAGGGGGAGAGAGAGAGACAGAGATAGAGAGAGAGAGAGGCTGAGACAGAGATACAGAAACAAAGAGATAGTGACAGAGAGACATAGAGAAACATAAGCAGGAGAAATAGAGACAGAGGTAGAAAGACATAGGTAAGGGCTATTAGTTTATGGATCCTCTTCTCTTCATTCAGAAAGCCAACCAAAAAAACCAATTTATTTTATTTGGATACAAAAAAAAGCTACAGCCAGCAAATTAACAAAGTTCAAAGTATATGGGGGATTCCTTTGCATAAAAACATTGACAGGAGATAGTAGCATCTTTAAGTTTCAGTCTGACATGGCACTAGTGAGGTTTCACATTCCTGGTTCTTCAGGTCTCTAAGGGACTCAAAATTTCCCAGGCTTTCTTCTTCCTCACTCTTCTTTCTCCCCATAAGCCTCCATCTTGTCTGATATTTCAATCCTTCCTCTCAGCTAGGAAAAACTAGATTTTCCATAACCACTTGCTGATGAAAGTGCTACCTTACCAATGAACTGAAAGAAAGGCTCTCTATTACTAAAAATCAGTCAGTATAGCAAAGCATGGCCTAAGCTGTGACAGCCTAGTTCTTTACACTTCTATCAAGCATAAAGATCAGTTTGATGACTTCTATGATGATAATAATGAGGTGAACAAGCAAATTTATCTATGGTGTGTCAATTTAATCTAAAAAAAAGTCCCTTATGTATCTGTTATTATATGCAAGGTACCATGTTAGGCTCTGGGTACATAAATGAAAATCAGTTCCTGATGCCTTTAAGGGGACTCCATTTTACTTTCATTCTATGGGGAGAATAAAATATAGCCAAATAGGTTCATACAAAATATTTTCAGAGGAAGAAAACCATAATATAAATGGGGCTCAGGAAGTCTTCTTGTAGGAGGTGGCCCTTGAGCATAGTTTTAAAGGATGCTGAGATTCAAATGAAAATAATAACCTTCCAGGCATGGGAGAAAGCGTTTGCAAAGGCACAAAGGCAGAAGATGGAATGTTATGTTTGAAACAGCAGAAAGCCTGGTGTGGTTAGAATATAAAGTGTATAAAAGAAAGGAATAAATATAAGGGTATAATGGTGTATTCAAATCTGTAAGGTGGTTAATTTAAATCTTAGAAAAACTTGTATTTTATTCTACAGGTAACATGAAGCCATTGTAACTTTTTACCTAGGTAAGTGAAAGAGCTTTTACCTTATAAGTCAAGAGAATCGAGTTATAGTTTTAGTTTCCCCCAGCATTTGCTGTGTGCTGTTGAATAAGCTAATTAACATCATTTGGTCCTAGCGTCCTCATTTGCAAAATGATCAGATTGGATTAGATAATTTCTAAAGTTTCTGCCAGTTCTGACATTTTGTGAAATTAACTTCTACTTATCCCCTTATATATGTGATAAAAGACCTTGAAAAATCCTAAATATTACAGCTATGCTTTGTGACTTAACATAGACCTGAATATTAGTGTGCTTTATCACTTTTACATTTTCCCTTTAGAAATTGTCAAAGGGTGATAACTTAAATATATTAAAATTCCTACAATGGTGAGTACCAGAAATATTTAGATAGGTTTTTTTTAAAAAGAACTTTTCAGTCCATTGAGTAGTGACATGTATATTCAATTTAAAAATCATGCAAATATACTATTTAACCCTTCTGGAGCTTTAGAAAATAACATCAATTTAACCTTTTAGAAATTAACAGAAGTATCAGTTTTAGAAATACTTCTTTTAGAATATAATTCTCTCCAGTTTCCTTTTTCCAAGAAAAAAGGAAAAAAGAAGGAAAAGAAACATCTGTATAGGTAAGTCATTGCTCTGAATAGCAGCATGGTATAAGGCAATCAATGACTCTCAGGAAGTCTAAGGGAGCACACTGCCTTTGTCAATTACTATTCCACTTGATGCTCTTGAAAAGTATTTGCTTCTTCAATAATCCTGCCTGAAATTTGACCCTGTCATTCATCTGAACTGAATGGCCTCTTTAATCCTCTTTTTCTTCTTGGCTGTACAGTACACATGGAGAGTTTGAACATGCATGAAATAGAATTCCTGTCCAAAGATCAGCATCTAAAAAGTGTGGTCCAGTAAAAGAGCCTTTACAAGGGTTTGTGGATTCTTTTTGTTTCCTTCCTATATTTGGACTTCTTGGTTGAGAGCCATTATGATCTTTTTCCCAGTGAACCAATACACATCACTTTCCATTTAACTGAAGGAAAAAGCATTGCATCCAGTTTAGAAATGAAATATCATCCAAGAAGCCAGTAGTAAATGACACTACTACACTACTTTTCAGCAAGGAGCTTTTTTCTTTGTGGTCCAATCTCCAAATTCTTGAAATTTAAAAACTTTGAAAAAATATTCAGCTCAATATCTATATTATGATATGGCTGATAACCTTTCACCAAAATACAATATATTGAGGTCCTCAAAATGATGTAGAAAATGTTCTTTTCCAATATATTTCAAAATGCTTTTATTTTTTATTCACATTCATTTTGATTACATTCCAAGAGGATGCATTTCTTTTCCTTTTGCAGTTAATATTTTGTTTGTTTTCCCCTGAGACCATTAATTATCTCTCAACACAATCCAATGAGTGGTTGTAATAACCCATCTTTTAGTGACATATTGAGATTTACTCAATTAAAAAATCACTTCAGAATTAAAGGGTGACAAAGGGAGAATTTTTTCCCTTTTTGTTGATCATTTTACTTTTACCTTTGATATCTCATACTATTATTATATGTGATAGAGAAGATATTAAAGTACACATTTTTTACAATGCAGAAATGGCTAAATCACCCTGAAGTAAAGGTTGACACCTAAAAAAAAATCTGTTTTTTCTCATTTATTTTTGATTGCCAATTTTGTTTTATCTCCAATCTAAAAACCTGAACTGTCCTTTTGACATCTTTAACATGTCCTCTGAGATTATATCAAGGTTATTAATTTTCTGTTACATAATGCTATATATTTATGTTTTCTAAATAATTCACCATTTTCTGATATACTCCAATTTCTTAAATTACTAAATTTCACTTACTGGACATAGGTGTGCCTAGCATTCCCTAATAATATACATTGATTTTGTAGTTTTTGTGAACTCTCCTTTTGAAGTTATAATTTTGTTCATTTGCATATTCTCTTTCTGTTTTTAAATTGGATTTGCTACTTATTTCTTTACCTGTCTCTCAGTTTTCTTTATCAGTTCAGTTCTTCTATTTTATTTGTATTTGCTCTTAGACTTATCATGGGAGGCAGTATTCTCTATTACTGAAAGAGCTAATCTCAGAGTCAGGAAAACCTGATTCACATCTTGCCTCTGCCACCCAATGGATATGTGATCGTGATCAAGTCTTTTAACCTCTCTGTGTCCTAGGCTTCTCTCTAACATAAATCTCTAAGTTGAAGAGCAGGTACCATTTTGCATCAATAGAGTCTCTTTATTAGATGTTTTGTATACCCATGAAATATTAAATGAAAAACCCTCAATTACTTAATACCACCAGCAGCAGCAACAATAACAATAACAACAACAAAAAATTTTACCATCTGTCTTTCTTAGTTAGCTATTCCCTTTATTCATTCCTTTTCTAGTACCTTTATATACAAACTTAAGGCATTTTTTCTCCTTTTCTTTCTTATTTATGAAAGGAGGTGGTGGATCATGCAAAATCCCTCATCCAACTTGGGGATTTTCCTCAGCAACCTGAAAACAGAATATGGAACTATTTCTTAATAATCTGATAATAGTGTGGAATATGAGCTATTTGTAGTAGCTGTTGTACTAGATGCCTCAAAATAGATGGAAATAAAGTTTATGGGACATTGGATTATAATAATTGTTGGGACACAAGGAGCTTATGGTAGTTGGGTGGCTGAAGAATCAGTCATACCCTTATTGACCTTTAAGGAGCAAGTTGGCTTCAGTTGGTAGAGAGGGAGTTCTAGATAAAAAATTCAGTGTTTGAAGGCCATTTCAGCTATTGTGTGTTCGTTCTCTCTTAACCTTTTCTTTTGACCTTTTTCAAAGCAAAATATGGGAATGGGGAGGAGGAGGTTTAGCTTCCTGCCCCCATCAGGAATAATAATGATGTCTTACAGAGAGAGCGCATGATTACTGGAGACATGTATTTGCATATAACCTGAAAAGAGAATTCAATCATATTAGTTCTTGGACTCTAAACTTCCATATAGAGAAGTAGGAATTTTGAATTTCAGTTAGCATGAACCTAGAATTAGCAGTCTAGCCAACAAAAGGAGCTTTTTGGGACTGCATCAAATTTGAGAGCTGCCTCTTAGATAACTTAAAGTTAAACATTTTTCATTTCAAGAGCTCTAGGAACTGGATGAGACACACACACACACACACACACACACACACACTCGCACACAGACAGAGAGGGAGCAGAGAGACATACAGAGACAGACAAAGACAGAAACAGAGATAAAGAGAAACAGAGAGACACAGAGAGAGACAGAGACAAAGAGAGACACAGAGACATAGAGACAGAGACAGACAGAGACAGAGACAGAGATACTGGGAGAGAGTGACATAGAGAGAGATAAGCAGAAACAGAGATAGAGATAGACAGAGACAGCCAGAGATAGAAACATTGCTTCCTTTACAGCAATAAAAATCCAATTTGAAGACAAAGACAGTACAAAGGATGTTAGCAGATTTAGAATCTGCCAGTCTGGAGAAAATGACTAAGTCATGTCCAACAGTAGCCAGTGAAATAACATGTCCCAGAGAATGAGAAACAAGTTCAACTGGAGCAGAGTAAGTATATCAGAAGGTATGTTTTCCTACAGTATCATTGACATGGATTTTCCCAGCTAAAATACTCCTCTCCTATGTTCACCATAGTGCTTCCCCATGTGTGCCCTACACATATGGGCTCATAAACTAAATGTATGCACATGTACCCATGACCTCTGTGCATGTCTACCTCTTTTATTCATGTTGATTATATTTGTAGGAGAGTGTATTCTAGCTTCATGGAGGAAGTCATTTTGTTGACACTTTAAAAAATGCTATTTCAGTAAATGCCTTTGCTTTGAACTATGTGTTCCAGATGAATGCTGAACAACAAACACATCAGTGAGGGGCTTGTGTACTAGTTTTAGGAGTATTGTTCCACTGATTTCTAGGAATAGAAGGTGGTATTCACTTGCAGAGATCACTTGGTGAGTATGAGTTTTTGGAAATTCAAGAAGGTATATTAATTTAGGCATTTAGCACTAGAAATCTATTTCTATGAACATCTTTGCAACACATAAATTTTTATATGTGATAACAAAGTCATCATTTTTTAAATATGCAATTTTCCTTATTTTTCTGTTTAACTTAATCATGGTTTAATAGAATATTTCAACATTAAATGTGATTTTATATTTTTTAAAATTTTTGTC
>NW_027555768.1:0-28883 GCF_003287225.1 Phascolarctos cinereus
TGAATGATCAACGATCACTTCCACAAGATTTTGAATTTTAAATTTTTCTCCCCTTCCCTCCCCACCTGTCTCCCCAAGATGGTGCACAGACTGATATAGGCTTATATTGCATATTCTTAGTGTCATAAAATGTTCTCCAGGGCTTTAGAAAGAGTTCTAGAGGATCTTTCTCTTTGCATTTCAGGGAGAGGACTAACCCAAAGGAGGTGGCAGCTGTTCTTTCTCTTATTGAAGGGAGGACAACATGCAGACTTCTTTCTCCCTTGGTATGAAAACCAGCCCAAAATCTCTAGCTCTAGGAGAGGAACTTCAGTCTTGTGTGGCTTCTCCTTTACCCTGAAGACTGCCCCTGTGGAGCCTCCACAATGGGATTTGGGCTGAAATGGATTTTTTTTTTCATGACACAATCGGGGTTAAGTGAGTTGCCCAGGGTCACACAGCAAGTTAAATGTCAACTGACTGAGGCCGGATTTGAACTGTGCTTTCTCCATTCCACCGCCTAGCTACCCCCTTAATTGGACTAAAAAAATATTTTATATTTAATTCATAGAACAAAACAAACATTTCTATAACACAGTACCATAAAAAAGATTACTGGACATGACCCTGCAAAGCTACCATGTACAACTTGCCATTCCTTCCAAATATACAAAAATATTATCATGCAAATTTCTCTCCCCCCCACCTCCAAAATCCTAGAAATGGATGGCTACCATTAGATGCAAATATCTATATAGATGCATATACATAAAATTATTTTATAAATACTTCTATTTGTCAGTTCATTCTCTGAATACAGTTAGTGTCTTTCTTCCTATGTCCTTTATTTTTAATTTGTGTATTCATAATAGTCAAAATTACTTATTTGCTCAAAATTGTTCTTAAAACAATATTGCTTTTACTGTGTACAAACTCTTGGTTCTGCTCACTTTGCTCTTCATTATTTTATGCAAATCTTTCCTTGCCTTTCTGATTTGGAATTTATTCTGATCATTTTCCAAGGGAGAATTTTTGATATAGAGAGACACTGTCGTTTTGGTGTGACGTGACTCTTGTATTTAAATCTCTCTGTCTTTCCAGGTATTTAGTGTAATGTTCACCTGGTGGTGTTTGGCAGAGGTGTGAGAGAGCCAGGGGTGTCTCTTGCTCCTCTCCTGTAAAGCTGTAAAGATTCCTGTAAAGATTCACCCTCCGTGACTACTGGATACACTGGGTCTGCTGTGCTTCAGTGAAGGGGCTAAGGTGGGTCTCAGTTATTAAGAACGATGGTGGTGAGAAATACTATGCAGTTAATATGATGTGTTCTTTCATCCCAAGTATTTCACTGTTGAGCATTTAATTTCAGGAAAATAATTCCCACTTAGGCCTTACCAAAAAGTGAACGTCCTTTCTTCTTCTTTTTAAGTTCACCATTTCTGTGGCTGAGATGAGTGCTGGGAGCACCTGCGTCCCCGGCTGTGGTCTGATGCCAGCAGAGTGTGAAGAGAGAAAGAAACACGGGCAAGGTGAGAGCAGTGAAGAACAAACTCTGTTTATTGATCTGAGGGCTCAGGCTTATATAGTACTGGATCTAGCAATAGTAACATTGTTATTCATGAAAAGCACAAATTTAGTTAGGTGATTTCCTTACTTCCTTGTACCTTGTCTATTACATTCTTTCCTGCGTCCTGTCCTGTACCCTATCCATTTCCTCCCTTCCTGCATCCTGTTCTCAAGAGACAGAACAGGGGGGTGGTGAGCCGACATCCTGAGTTTCACAGGTAAGACCCGGGCTGGCCTAAGCCCTCCAACTTCATAAAGCCAGCCCTCTATATCTCCCCCTTTCTTCTGTTCTAGCTTGAGAACGTGGGATGCACATCAGGAGAAAACTCAAGAGTAACAAGAATACCATCAGGGTATGAAATGCAACAACAAACTTGAAATATTCTGGAAAGTGTTAAGTTGCTTGATATAGTACAATAGCTTATGAACAATATCTTGAGGATCATTACCATCAATGTTATATTTTTGGAATGCCAAGCGCCCTGAAGCTTATTCAATGTTTGATCAGAAGTTACATTGGTAGTATTAGAAAGCAAATAGGGAGTTACACAAACAAAAGTATAGTGGTCAAGTTACAGGTTTAACCCAAGGTTGGGTAAGGCATGTAAGTCCAATGTAATCATGACTCCATCATGGAGCCATCTGCACAGTCATCATTGCAAAAAGGACAGTCAACATCTTATTATTGGCTCTTCATGTTCTCAGTCTCACCTTCTTCCTCCGCTTGTCTCTCCGACCAGTTTTTCCCTTGATGCTCAGGGTCTCTATCCCTCTGGTCAGTATGCTGACAGGTACGGATGTTCCTCTCGGGAACCCAGACTGGTTCTCCTGCATGTTCTGGAAAAACACAAGCATAACCTCGACCCCAGGTTAGTAATTTTACTGGACCATCCCAATTACCCGTCTTTGGATCCTTCCACATTACTGTGACATCTGGTTGCTCATCTAACAACCTGTTCTTTTGCCCTGCAAAATGTTTTTGTGCAGGAGTACGTCCCTGATCATCTAGTGTCAAAAAATTTATGGTATATATTACCTGATCCAATCTCCTTCTTACCCTATTTTCTATTCCCTCTTTTTCTGTTTATCAAGGAGGATTTTAATATCCTTGTTGTGCCTTTCAACAATGGCTTGTCCAGTAGGATTGTACGGGATGCCAGTAGAATGAGTGATATTATAGGTGAGACAAAATTGTGCAAAATTCCTGCTAGTATAGGTGGGAGCATTGTCAATCTTGAGGTATCTTGGAATACCAAGAATACTAAAGCAAAACAATAAATGATCAATTACATGGGTAGCAGCCTCCCCTGTATGGGGGGTAGCCATAGTAAACCCAGAGAAGGTATCTACAGTTACATGTATATAGTGAAGACGCCCAAAAGATGGATAATGAGTGACATCCATCTGCCATATGTCTAATGGATGAAGGCCTCTCGGATTAGTGGAGGTGATACGTGGAGAGGGAAGATAGGGGACACATTTTTACATGATTTCACAACATTCCGCGCTTGTTCTCGTGTGATATGGAATTGTCTCTTTAACATATTAGCAGATTGATGGAAATGTTCATGGGATTGTTGAGCATCGAGTAGGGAAAAGGAAAAGGTAATTATTGTATCTGCTACGGAGCTGCCTTCTATTATAGGACCTGGGAGAGAAGTACGAGCAGGAACATGCATGCAAAAAAGAGGATGGGTACGTTCTCTTATTGCATTGTGTAATTCGTGAAAAAGCTGAAAAATAGAGAGGTTAGTGGAGTATTTTAACTGTGCAGTTTCTATGGAGGTAATTACATAAACAGCATACTTGCTATCAGAGACAATATTGAGAGGACAATTGTATTGCTTTATAACTTCAATAATTGCAAAAATCTCATTTTGTTGAGTAGACTGGAATGGAGTATTAATAATCCTTTTAATGTCAGGAGGGCAGTAATAAGCCACGGTGCCAGTCTTAGTGGCATCAGTAGAGACAGTTAATGCCTTGGGCAATGGCTGATTTTGTACAATCCGAGGGAATATCCACTTACAAGGTGTCATGAATTGAAAGATTTTTTGTGTAAAAACGTTATCCATACACCCTTGATATACTGATAACACCACCTGCCAGGAAGGGTCATTACTTACCAACATGTCAATCTGCTCCTGAGTATATGGTTGGTGGATCACCTGAGGAAGGTGTCCACTGATGGCGAGTGCTCTTTTTAGCGCCTTTGATAAGTTGTGCTACAAGCTGTGCATAAGGGTTACAGACCTTTTGGTTTGGAATGGCAGGAATACCCACTCTAAGATCCCTGCTTGCTGATGTATGGCTCCAAAAGGAATCTCTGGAGTTGGCAGGATGGTTATTTCAATAAGACCCTTTTCTATTCTTTGGGTTCTACATTGTTCAATTGCAGATTCCACCCTTTGAAGTTGTATATCTGCTTCTGGAGTTAATTGTCTTGGGGAATTAAGATTAGGATCTCCTCGGAGTATCTTAAAAAGTTCCCCTAGCTCATGAGTTCCTATTCCCAAATGAGGTCGAAGCCAATTAATATCTCCCAGTAATTTTTGAAAATCATTCAGGGATTTTAATTGATCCCTTCTTATTATGACCTTTGTGGTTTAATTTTTGTCTGCTCTACTGTTTGTCCTAAATATGAAAAGGGTGGAGAAAGTTGTATTTTATCTGGTGCTACATCTAATCCTTGATCTTCTAATGCCTTAGTCATAGTCCTCAAAATTGTTTCTAATACTCCAGCATCTGGGTGAGAGCATAAAATATCATCCATATAATGTATAATATAGGCCTGTGGAAAGCAGTCTCTAACTGGTTGGATGACTGCTGCTACAAATTGCTGACAAATGGTGGGACTATTTTTCATCCCTTGGGGAGAACTTCCATTGATATCTCCTATGTGGGGCTCTTAAGTTTATTGAAGGTAATGAAAATGCAAAGTATGGCCTGTCCTCTGGTTGTAGCAGGATAGCATAGAAGCAATCCTTCAGATCTATTATCCATAAGGGCCATCCTTTCGGTATCATATTGGGAGAGGGCAAGCCTGGTTGAAGGCTGCCCATATCTTGCATTCTATCATTTATGCATCTAAGATCAGTCAACATTCTCCATTTTCCTGATTTCTTTTTTATAGCAAAAATAGGTGAGTTCCACGGACTATTAGATGGCTCAATATGGCCGGCCTCTAACTGTTCTTTTACTATTTCAGTCAGGGCAGTTAGCTTTTCTTGAGATAGGGGCCACTGTTCCACCCATATGGGAGGTCCTCCTTCCAAATTATTCGAGGGGTCCTCTGTCTCTTGTCTTTCTCAACAGTGACCCCTAGTGAAAACCCTGCCATATAGATTGTATGGATACCCCATCTCCTGAAGTATATCTCACCCCCAAAGATTTATTGGCAGATTTTTAAGGACATAAGGCTGAAATTTTCCTACCATCCCTTCTACTTGCCACGAGAGCCATTGAGCACTCTGTTGTGGCATCGTTACAGTCCCTACCCCTTGAAGAGGCATCTCTGTTTGGTTTAAAGGCCATGTCTGAGGCCACTGTATTCCAGCAATAACGGACTTATCAGCTCCAGTATCTATTAATCCTTCAAAAATTTTTCCTCAATAATTAGTCTTAATGTGGGGCGACTATCAGTAATTGTTTGTGCCCAAAAGGCTTCTCTACCTGTACTACCAAACCCTTGCGCTCCCCTGACTTTGTTTTTAGTACTACTTGTGTTCATGTAGGGAATAATTATTAACTGTGCAATCCTTTCCCCCTTGATTGGCAAAAGAGGTTTAGGGTACAGAGAATACAGAAGAACATGAATTTCTCCGGTGTAATCAGAATCCACAACTCCTGGTAATATTACAAGTCCTTTTAGAGAAGAAGAGCTACGGCCAAGAATGAGTCCCATGGTCCCTTGAGGGATAGGGCCAAAGATACCAGTAGGTAGCGAACAGACTCCCATGGATGTAGTTATAGAATAGGAACATGCAGTAGGGAGATCAAGACCCGCACTACCTGGAGTAGCATGACACAATTCTTTTATTGTGGTTGGGTTGGCATGGGAACCGGAGGAATCAGGGATAATGCTGCTCCCATTGTTTGTTGGGGCCAGAGCAAGCCCCAGGAGGCGTTTCCCGAAACTGAATTGCCCTCTGTATCTGTATTGGAGCGACACTCATTAGCCCAATGTTTGCCCTTTTGACACCTAGGACAGACCTGTGAAGGTGATCGAGAGTTTTGTGCCTGGGGCTGACTTATGGGGGCTTTGCAATCTTTTTTCATGTGACCCTGTTTCCCACAATTATAACAGTGGCGATTTTTGCTGCCTTGAGGTATTGTTAATGCCGCAGCAAAAGATTCAGCTAAGAAGGCCGTTGTCCTTACATTCTGGCACCTTTTTATCATCTCTACAATTGGTATGTCATCCTTTGTTCCCGCTAAGCACTCTCTACAGTCAGTGTTAGCATTATCTTTAGCTAATCTTTGCAACAGGATGGAAGCTGCCTCAGAGTTGCTGACACTTCTTTGAATAGCTAATGTCAGCCAAGCAACAAAGTCAGAAAAAGGTTCTTGAGGCCCTTGAACAAGCTTTGTATAACAAGTGGAGCGATTGGTTTTCCCTGGGACCTTCATCCATGCTGCACGAGCACACTGCATAATTTGCTCATAGGCATGTAAGTCATAATTTAATTGATCTCTTAATTCTGAATATTACCCAGTGCCAGTTAATTGTTCAAAAGTTATGTGTATACCTTGTCGATGATTCTGTCTAGCCTTTTCCTGACATAATTCAGAAAACTCTGATTTCCAGATTAAATAATCACCTCCTTCTATTACTGTCTGTGTCAAAGTCTGCCAATCCTGAGGAGCTAAAGCAGTTTGGGAAATGCTCTCCACTAGTGAAAGCACGTAGGGACTGTTAGTTCCATATTCATGTGCCGCATGTTTCAATTTTTTAGCAATTTTAGATCAAAAGAATGATGTTCTCTAACAACCCCTCCATCGGGATTTGCTGTTTCTGTAACAGGCAAAGCAATCTTTGGCTCTATAGGGACCTCTTGTCCTGTTGCTTGAGCCTTTCTTACAGCTCTGGTCACAATGTCCTCCTCCTCTAGACAAGGATTTAACAGGGATGAATACTGTGGAGGAGCTGTAGGGTATGGAGATTGTGAGGGGGGCCTTGAAACTTGAGCTACCTCATCACTTACTTTATTCTTAACTTCTGTTTTCCTTAACATTTTTGCCACTTCTTCCTCCCCTGTGGTGCCACAAGAGGCTTCTACCTTAATTGCTTTTGTGGACAGAGGCACCTCTTCAGATTTTTGGAGACATATTTTAAGTATGCTCCAAGTTGAGAAAGTGGATGCTGGAAAAACACCAGGTCGGCATTCTTGATAATATTCACGTAAGTGTTTACCTACTATTTCCCATTTTTCCATATCTACTGTCCCTTCTTTGGGAAGCCAAGGACAGCATTTTTCCATTGTGTCTAAAAATTCATCCAGCTGTCCAGAAGTGATCAGCAATCCCCTGTCTCTTACTAATGATTCGAACATTTTCAAATAATATCCTCTGTCTTTCTCTTCTGCCGAGTAGCTCTGCCCCATATTAGCTAACTTTTATAGGATGCTACTTAGCTGGTGCGGTTTGCTTTCCCTTTAAATCTGAGACCCTGATAAGCTGCAGTCTCGTTCTGAGGTTCACTTTCACTTTAAGAGACCCCTATAAGCGGCAGTCTCGTTCTGATGTTCACTTTAAGAGACCCCGATAAGCGGAAGTCTGGTTTCTTTTTAATCCCCACTTAACCTGGTGAAAATAAAAAACTGTACAGGAAAATTATCGCCCTACCTTGTTAGCGTCTTCTCTTGGCCACCGGAGCTCCTTTTCTAGTGCTGTTGACCAAACAGCCCACCTTGTCCAGGGCCACTTTGCCGGGGGAAGCCTTCCTTTCAGGTCCCTGTCTAGGCTCCAAATGCCGGGAGCGCCTGCATCCCCGGCTGTGGTCTGATGCCGGCAGAGTGTGAAGAGAGAAAGAAACACGGGCAAGGTGAGAGCAGTGAAGAACAAACTCTGTTTATTCATCTGAGGGCTCAGGCTTATATAGTACTGGATTAAGCAATAGTAACATTGTTATTCATGAAAAGTACGAATCTAATTAGGTGATTTCCTTACTTCTTGTACCTTGTCTGTTACATTCTTTCCTGCATCCTGTCCTCTACCACATCCGTTTCCTCCCTTCCTGCATCCTGTTCTCAAGAGACAGAACAGGGGGGTGGTAAGCCGACATCCTGAGTTTCACAGCTGTCAGGCTTGGTACAAGCTGCAGGTAAGACCCGGGCTGGCCTAAGCCCTCCAGCTCCCCAAAGCTGGCCCTCTACAGATGACAGGTATGTTTCATCTTCAATCTTCTGGATTCATGTTGTATGTATTGTATTGACCTAATTCTAAATTGTTTAAAAATTATTTTTCCATATAGTGGTGCCGTCATTGTATAAATTGTTCTAGTGCTACTCCTCTCTGAGCAGATCATAGATGTTTTCCCAGTTTTCTCTGAACCTGTCCATTTCATCAATTCTTGTGCAAGAACAATATTCCAGTATATTAATATACCATGATTTATTTACTGAACCGGTCCTCACTTTCCTATACAAATGTTAGTTAATGTAATAATGATCATTATAATTACATTATTCATATATATATATACATATATATATATATATATACATATATATATATATATATATATATATATATATATATATATATATATATATATATATATATATATATATATATATATATATATACGTTGTATATATAGTCCTTACGCAAATAATTTCTTATTTCATAGCAATATTCTATTACGTTCATGTTCCACAATTTCTTAAGCAATTGTCTAATTAATGGATATCTATTGTATTTCCAATTTTTTCAGTTTTAATCAGATAATGAGTTTCTTCTTAAATGCTTGACATTTTGTAAATTTTTGGTTCTTCCAAGGTGGTATGATCTAAGTAGAGATTTTTGCTACTCTCCTGGCCTGTGCTCTGGTCTATGAGTGACCACAAGCACTCTATATTTCCCTGGAACTCCACTGTGACTGTAAGCTCTCCTGTGCTAGTGCTCCTCCTTGCCCCAGGACTGCCACCCAGGACTGTGACCCTGATCTGAGTATGGGCAAAGCAACAGAGTCCTTCCTCAGGGCTTGCAAAGAGACCCTGTAATCTCCATTTGACCAGTTGTTTGACCCCCTTACTGTCTTTGGGGTGAGAACTCTGGGAGCAGCTGCTACCATTGCTGATTCAGTGGTTCTCAAGGTGTGCTCCTGCTTTGTTGTGGGTGGGGCTATGCTGGCATGGTCTGCATTGGTATATGCTCCACTTTCACCTGGGTGCTACAGACTCTCCTGCTGACCTAAATTGTCCAGCACTATAAACTGGAATTGTCTAAATACCAGCATTGGTATCTGGGGGCTAAGAGGTCTGCAAACCACCACTGCTGCCACTGATTGAGCTGCCCTCAGTCCTGCTCCTGGTTGCTGAGGCCCTGTCTGCACTGCTATGGCCTTCACTAGACTGTGCTCCTCAATCACCCTGGTGCCCCAACATCTCTTGCTGACCTTCTCAGTTTTCTTGGGCTGTAGATTGTTTTCAGTCTGTCTTTTGGTGGATTCTGAGGGTCTAGAATTTCTTTAGAATCATTATTTAAAGGTATGTGGAAGGATTTCAGGGAGAGTTCAGGTGAGTTTCAGCTTTACTCAGCCATCTTGACTCCATGTCTGAACTTTTAAGCTTTTGGACTTGCCATGTTTTTCCAGGTGACCTATAATCCTTAAGTTGTCTTTTTTTTTAATCCTTAGAGAGCAATATATTTTACTTATATAGAGGTGTTTTTTTTTAAACGTTACTGATTGTTACTCTTCTCCTTCCAGTCTGTTCTTCTCTTTTACATACTTATATTCCCAATCGCTTATTCTTTCTTTTTATCTTTGGTGAGATTTTCCTCCATTTATTCAATTTTTTCAATGCAACCAATTATGTATGTTATGCAGGAGATAAATTCAACTTTTACAACTCACTCCCTGTCTTTCTCTCTCTCTTGGTAATGAGGTTAAGTGACTTACCCAGGGACACACAGCTCATAAATGTCAATTCTCTAAGGCCTGATTTGAATTCAGCTCCTCCTGACTCCAGGGTGAGTGCTCTATCCACTGTACCACCTAGCTGCCCCCAACTTTCACTGCTCTCATTTCTTTCCTGCACTATTTCTTGCAACATGAGGAAACATTCTGCTGTGACTCCATGCTGTCACTTCCCAAGTGACCTTGAGAATCCATAAAGCCTTCTTTTGGTTCAGGTATTGATTAATTTTTCTTTGTATTGAAATATTTATTTTTTTCTTTGGAATTATTTAAGTGTTCAAGGGTCTGTTTTCTTATGTTAGTAATATCTTCCTTATTGGTTCATTTGATTTTCTTCAAGGTCTCTAACTGGATTTTCTTCTTATTGACATCTTTGGAAATGTCAGTCTTTTTTCATTATATTCACCTATTCCATGCCTTCTAACTCCTTCCACTTTGAGGTAGATTCCCTGATATCTGGACCTGAAATCTACCCAAACTCTTCCCGTAGTAGATGGATTCACATTTGAGAGGCCCCAGTGTCAGCCTGTGTGACTTCTAAAAGGAAAAAATGGCTTCAGATGGATGCCAGGACCTTTTCATTCAGATCTGGTGGAGTCGTACACATTCTGACTTCCTCCTCCACTGCCTTCTGTTCCTTAGTTTTTCCAGCTAACACCTGCTGCAGCACAGCATTCTGCCATACTGCTACTCCATAGAGAGCAAAAATCGGATTTTCTATACCTCCACCTCTGCTGCACAGTGTGGATTAGAAAGAATTTAGTTCTTTTGTAAACCGTGGGTGAAGTTGTGCCACCCCTGCAAGGGTGTAGCAGCTGGTGTGAGAGGGAATTTTGAGTGAACATGTTAGGGATTAGGTATAATAGACCTTCTCTTCTGTTAATTCTTCAGTTTGCTGCCTTGTTAGAATTCTTGGTGCTTAAATGGTGTTGCTAGCTGAACCTGCTTTTTCTTCTCATGAATTATTGTTATTTTGGAAACATTTGAGAGGTTGTGAGGATTGGAGAGGAAAGAGATTTCTCCATTTTGTTCATCACATGACTAAGAATATATGATCAGATTTTGATACAAATTTATTTATATTCTTGCTGAAGGTAATCTAAAAAAGCTTTTCCCCCCAGAAGGTGTGGTTTCTAATGTAGCATTCCCGCTTGGTCTACTCCTCTACATCATGTTTACAGGTTAGATGATGAAGAGGTCAAGAACTCCAGGTATTTGTGAGTCCGCACCCAAGGACTCAAACCACTTCACAGAACTAGTGGAAGCAAAGAAAACAATTAGAGTGTGAACTTTTGAAGTATATATATGAGGCACACTTTTCCACAAATATACACTGAGTCAATGGGAAGAGTGTGCCCATGCATAGTCTGCTACTTAAAAGATCCACGTAAGTAATACATGTGGCCAAGTCCACTCAAGTTTCTGCCACTTTGAGACCCTGGCTTCCTTTCTCTTCTTGTGGAATTTCCATATTGCCCTTTAAAAAAGTATTAAAATTTATTTTATTTTAATTTATAGAATAAAACAACCCCTTCCATAATATAGTATAATAAAAAGTGATTGCATATGAAACTGAAAATCTATTATGTACAGCTTGCTATTCCCTTTAAATAAGTTTAAATAAACTTTTAAAAAGTTATCATGTAAATATCTTTTTTTATTCCCCCACCCACCCTAGAGATGGCTATGAGACTGAAACACGTATATTTGTAAAATCATTCTACAATCTATTTATCAGATCTTTCTCTTCATGCTGATAGTATTTTGTTTTACATGCCTTTTGTAGTTAATCTGGGTATTTATAGGGGTCAAAATGTTACTTTTTCTGGGAACAGTATCTTTGCTGGCCAGTTCTTACAATTTTATTCACTGGGGCTGCTTTTCTTCTTAGCTTAACTTCTGAGAGCAGAGCTGACTCACCATCTACTTAAAATAGAGCTGGATAGAATGCTTTTTTTTATTTGAAGGCAAGGGGAAGGGCTAATCTAGACTTTGATTGCATGGCATTTGTTGCCTTCATCATATAAGCAAGCACCCTAAATACTCTCAGGTTGATCAAAAGTGTTCATGTTAACTAAGGGAGTTAAAAATATAAAGTTTTATTTAAATTTGATTTAGAAAGAGTGAATTAGACACTCCCAAGTTTTGCAACCTTTACTATCTGTGAATAGGACACATAGGGTGATCACTTCATGTTTGAAATGGAAAAAGTTTAAAAATCTAAGACCCTTATACCAGGATGTCTGAAACAATGACTTATACAGTTATCACTTGAAGAGTAGCAATGTATGCTTTTCTCTTCTACAGTCATTGACCTCCGTTCACAGCTCTGTTGTATGATAAATTATCCTTCATTTGGTAAATTACAGAGTAAGAAGGAGCCACCCAAAATGTAATAACAATAACAGGGAAAAGAAACCAAATAAACATGGCTCAGACTCCTTGCTGTGTGATGAAGACACCATAGATATAATGGTGATTAAGAGAGAGATTGTTGGCTTTTTATTTCTTGTTTATTCCCCCCACTGAGTTGAGTCCTTGAGAAAAAAAAAAGATGATTTTGGAAAGATTCTAGATATAGAACTCTAAAGGGATAAGGGCCCTGAAATTACAAATATCTCTTCTTTAACAAAAGAATGTGGAAATGAGAATGGAAACATGTTTCTGAGCATACAATTAAGTATTCAGCAGATGGCAGCAGAGCTAGATATTCTGGGTGATGGAAATGGTACTTGAAATGGTCATTGGAAATGGAAGATGTTTGAGAAGGTTTGACAATTAGAAATGGGACTAAGGTGGGTTAGAAATTTATTATGAGTGCAGAAAAGCCTACTACATGTGATCCAACACTTTAGAGTTATTGAAGTGATGTGGGGTGGTTGACACTGAGTCAAAACCATCAGTTCTGAAACTTTCAGTGTCAACAACATTCCCTAGTGCTTTGGAACTAGCTCTAAGAGAACTGTCAGAAGTTCAGGAAAGGAACTTCTCCCTGGGAGGAAGAAGGTGTTCTTCCTCTTTTTGAATACAGCAAGACATGCAAATTGGTTCCCTCCCTACTGGGATGAAAAGCAGCCCCAAACCTGTACCTGTACCTCCTCTGGGAGACAAGCTCAAGCTCTTTGTGTCCTTCCCTGCAGAGGACTTATCTGGAAACTCACCACGAAATTTAGGCTGAACTGGATTTTCCTTCTGACTATTTTCCAAGGTAGCTTTGTGGAGAGGAAGGGACAATGTGAAGTGGTGACTTCATGTGACTATTGACTTTAATGCAATGTCTCTGTGTTGCAGGTGTCCAGTGTGATGTGGAGCTGGTGGAGTCTGGGGGAGATGTGATACAGCCTGGGGGATCTCTGACTCTCTCCTGCAAAGCTTCTGGATTTACTTTCAGCAGCTACAACATGCATTGGGTCTGCCAGGCTCCAGGGAAGGGACTAGAATGGATTGCATACATTAGTGGTAGTAGTAGTAGTAGTAGTAGTAGTAGTAGTAGTAGTAGTAGTAGTAGTAGTACATACTGTGAAGACTGTGAAAGATCAATTCACCATCTCCAGAGATAATGGCAACAGCATGTCATATCTACAAATGACTTCCGTTGAGACTGAGAACAGAGCTGTGTATTACTGTGCAAGAGACACAGTGAGGAAAAGCAGTGTGAGACCAGATAAAAACTTCCCCTGCCTGGAGGTGAGGTTACAGTGAGGCAAGAAGTGGACTTGAGCTCATGATGCACAGAGTAAAAGATACCTAGATCCAGCAACAGGTGTAGAGTGAATTTTTATTTATGGTTTGTGTCATTTTTTCTTCTATCCCAGGAGAAAGCAACTTTTCCAGTACCTAGCCATCATTCTTAGTGACTCACTCTCAGTCCCACCCCTACCCCCAAATCAATTGCTATTTAGGTACTGTCCATTCTACTTTTATTACAAATCTAGTATACTCTCCTTTCTCTCCTCAAGGTACTTCAACCACCTTGAGGTAGGCCTTTACCAATTCACCCCTGGACTCTTGTGCTAGCCTGATGCTTGCTCTCCCAGCCTTAGTACTCTCTTCACTCCAGTCCACACTAAACTCGAGCTATTAATATCACCTTCCTAAAACATAGATCTGACCATGTTCCCCAATTCTGGTGACTGCAGGATAAAACATAAGTTCTGATTTGGCTTTTCAATCCTTTTGTGGCCTGGCTCCTTCCTGTCTTATTGGACCTTAGTCCTTTCCACATACTCATCAATCCAATGGCACTGATCGCCTTGCTGTTCCTTTCATAACAAATTCCATCTCTCTGCTGTGTATTTTTACTGGCTGGAATTTTTCTGCTCCTCATCCCTGCCTTCTGGCCTCCTTGACCTCCTTAAATCTTACCTAAAATACTCCCCACCTTCTATTTTCCCTGTCCTCTCTAATTCCAGTATCTTTAAGCTGCATACACACACACTCACACACACACAAACACACACACACACACACACACACACATACAGGGGGATAGATTGATGGTGCAGTATTATTTTCATGTCTCTCTGAATGAGACTGACTTCCTTAAAAACAGGATAATTTTTTGCCTGTCTTAATATCCCTAGTACTTAGCTCTGTGCTTGGCACATAGTTTACTATGCTGAATAGAAAAATTCTTGTTGCTGATTTGACCTTCTATTTCCTTTTCAATGAGGCTCTCCCATATTGCTGAGATTTGTTGTATTTGTATTTTCCATGTTTTATACAGAATGAGTAAATTCTCTGACATTTAGAAATATTGACATGAGGTATTAGAAATTATTGAGTATTATTTGAATTAAATTCAACAAAAAGTAAATTATGGCACCTTTCTCTAAGCAAGATAACATTCTATTATGAAGGTCGGTAACCTGAGAACAAGATGGGTCAATAACTGCCTTAGTCCCCAGCCAAAGATCACAAGCAAAAAACAGCTCCCCTTGTATAGATTTTGGCAAGTACAGAACAAAGAACAGAACAGGATAGGTGACATCAGGGGCTTGAGGTCAACATGATTTTTTATGTAGGTGAAGTGTGGGGAACAACACGATTCTCCCTTGGTCACATGGTCCAGGTCCCTGGCATTTTGCTACCTCACAGTGTCCCCAGCTTACTGGCCACTCCCATGAAATCCTCCTTAGACTCCTCCTCCAGTCACCCCAGACTACTTGGTCACTCCTAAATCCTACCCAAAGTCTTTCTCTATAAAATTCTGTCTTTCCTCCTTAAGGGACTCAGATTCTTAACATTTGGCCCAGTAGCATTAGCAATACACATGCTTAGATTCCTCCAGAGTGTGTCCAATCTGGGAGATTCTTTAAATCTCACCCAACCCAATGTTCTAATAAACCTTGTCTTTGGCTGAAAGAAGGCTTCTTTTGAATTCATTTGAGCAGGACCTGGGTGCTGTGATTTTTGGGGTCCCAGCTCTCTTACACCTCTAAAGCTCAACAGATCCATTTTAATTTTAATTTTCTCAGTATTATATGCATACGGAAATCTCACATACATTATGTGTGACATATAAAAAGTTTGAGAGGCATAGCTCCTCAATAATTAATCATTTTATTAATAATGCTAGCATGTTATTGATAAAAGGATGGCCATTTGGCCATATCTCTTTGAAAAAAAAACCCTCATGAACCCATTCAACATGGAAAAATGTGTGTTCTTGAGAGCTGAAATCAACTCTGATTGGTCAACAAGAAGAGAATGAATATTATACTGAGACATAGACCTATGCTACTGAGGGTGTGGGGTATATGATTCCAATCATTTGGTTTTGGTCAAAGAGAATTATTTTGATCCATGTCCTCATCTGACAAAAGGGAGAATCCACATTTTTCCAGACTTGTCTGAGTAAATCACAATGGGCTTCAATCCATTAATTCACCGAACTTTACCTTTTGAACAGATCTGAGCTCTTCCTCTCAGTATCAGCCCTTCAAGGGCTGCCTGAGTAACCCACAGGAGTGACTTCTGAATGAGGAAGAAGAAGGGCAAAACCTTGGCCTTATTTAAAGAAACAGTTATTAAATGTAAGAGAGAAATAATTATTTCTCTTAAATGCATAAACATGACTTTACATAGAGACTAATGAGTGTCCCATTTCTATCTTGTAAGGAAATGTAAAGAAATGTTTATACTTTTCTCCTTTATTTGATGTGAGACATGATGTAAGGTAGCATGCAGTTCTGTGCATTTTGGGGATGAGTGAGTTTTTTGAATGTTTACTTCTGGTGGCACTATACATAAGAGTAAAGACTTAGCAGTGAAAATAGGAAGTTAGAAACGGAATGTATTCTTACAGTTCTTGGGACACATATTCATTATTGGTGCAATTGTGATCATTTTGGAGATCTAACTTGAGTTATGCTCACCGAGTTATTAAACTGCCTATACCCTTTGACCCCACAATACCACTACTAGGTCTATTTCCAAAGATGATTAGGGAAAAAGGAAAATAACCTCAATGTTCTAAAATATTTATAGCAGCTATCTTTGTGGTGGCAAAGAACTGGTAATTGTGGAAATGTCAGTCAATTGGGGAAATGGATGAACCAGTTGTGCTGTGTGATTGTGACGGAAAGCTATTGTACTATAAGAAACATTGAGCAGGATGCTCTCACATATGCATAGAAAGAATTACATGAACTGATCAGCGGAACAGTGTAGACATACAGCAAATGACAATAGTAAACCTGTAGTTGATACATGTGAAAATTTAAGCTTTTGGGATAAGAATTTCTTATTGGTCAAAATTGTTGGGGAAGGTGAAGAGCAGTGTGACACAAACTGGGCCAATGTAATAAGACCAATGTCATACCATTTACCAAGATTGGTTTGTGGTTGTCCTTTGTTTTCAAAGAGGACCAAAATGACATCACTATGTTAGAGTCAAGTTACAGTGCATCTGACTGTGGTTGATCAGACCAATACAAGCTCAGAATGCTCTACCACAAGTTGGGCACAAATAGTCCACCTGTGAACATTTGGGGTGGATTCTCTAAATTTGCCCATCTTGCATTTCTTTTGGGCTTCATCAATTTTGCTTTGACCCTAGGGCACAGCACCTTCTCTGATGAAGACATGCAACTGTCCTGTGCCAGTGTCACATAATCAATTCAACATTCTCAATTTTTTATTGTTTTCAGACAGTTTGGATTAAGTGAGTTGCCCAGGGTCACACAGCTAGTAAATGTCATGTTTGGTCTGAGGCCGAATTTGAACTCAGGTGTTCCTGACTCCAGGGCTGGTGCTCTATCCCTGTGCCACTTAGCTGCCCCATTTCCAAAATTCATAGGAGATCTTCATCATTTTTTCTGACCCTGATATGAGCACTTGCTCTGTGTGAGTTCCCCATAAGACAGTCTTTTTGGAAAGCACACGTTTGGCATTTGAATGATGTGGCCAGTCCACTGAAGCTGTGCTCTCTGCAGTAGAGTTTGAATGCTTGGCAGTTCAGCTCAAAAAAACACCTGAGTGTGTGGTATCTTATGTTACCAGGTGATCTTCAGAATCTTCTTAAGACAGTACAAATGGAAGCAGTTTATTTTTTCTGGCATGGTGCTGATATATTGTGTAAGTTTCACAGGCATACAACAATGGGGTTAGCCCAACAGCTCTCTAGTCCTTGTGTTTGGTAGTAAGTCTTATATCTCTTGTCTTACACTCTTCCTTTGAAGGCTCCCAAGTACTTAACTAGCTCAGGCAATGCATACATCAACCTCATTATCAATGTGTACATCCCTGGAAAGTATTCTGCCAAGGTAAGTGAACTTATCCACCTGATGCAAAACTCCATTTGCTGTGACCAGTGGTTCCATGTATGGATGGCATGGTGGTTCTTGCTGGAACATCTGAGCATTGTTGGTGTTGTTAGACCAAAATGAGCACAAACAGCAAAGAACAGATCCATTCTTTGCTGTACCTCAGCTCAGAGGCTGCATTGAGTGCACAGTCATCTGCAAACAGAAAATCATGCATTAACACTTCCTCTACTTTGGTCTTGGCTTGTAAGCTTTTCAAGTTGAACAATTTACCATCAGTGCTGGAGCTGATTTTGATGCTTATATGTCCTCATTGAAGGTGTTTGACAACATGGCTGAAAAAATCATGCTAAAAAGCATGGGAGCAAGCACACAGCTTTTTTCCACTCCATTGGTGAATAGGAGAGCAGAAGACCATGGTCCATTATCTAGAACTTGGCAGGCATACTCTTATGAAATTGATATACTTATGATGATCTTCCCTTGGGATCTAAACTTTGACATAAGATAAGTTCAAAATGTATGCAGGACCTAGATAGATAGGTTGAAATTATCCCAAATTCGAAGAATATGGCCCATTTTACCTATTAGACTTATGGGTGGAAGGCACCTTATGAATAAAGAAGAAATAGAGGGCATTGTGTGGCATAAAATGAATATCAATTATATCAAATCAAAAAGGTTTTGTAGAAATAAAACCAATGTGGCCAAGATCAGAAGGAAAACAGAAAATTGGGGGAAAAAATTTAAAGATGCTTTCTCAGATAAATGTTTCATATATGCTAAGTAAATCCTTTGTCTAATTTATAAGAATATAAGTCATCTCCCAATATATAAAATTGTGAAAGGATATGAACAGGCAGTTTTTCAATGAAGAAATCAAAACTATAGTCATATGAAAAATGCTCTAAATCATCATTAAACCAACTTTAAGATATTACCTTAAACCTATCAGATAAGATAAAATGTTGGAGGGGATATGGAATAATTGGAACACATTGACTGTTGGTGGAACTGTGAACTGATCCAACCATTTTATCGAGTCACCTGGAATTATGTCCAAAGAGTTAGAAAACTGTTTATAATCTCTGTCCCTGGAATACTACTATTAAATCTGTTTCCCAAGCTAATTTAAGGTAAAAAGGAAAAAGAATCTATGTGTTCTAAAATAATTATAGCAGCTCTCAAAGGACTGGAAATTCAGTGGATGCTCATCAATTGGGGAATGGCCAAACAAGTTGTGATATTTGATTATGACGGAATACTACTGTGTCATAAGAAATGATAAGTGGATAGATTTTAGATAAAACATAGAAAGGCTGAAATAATGAAGAAATAATGAAGAGTGAAATAAGCAGAACCAGAAGAACATTGTATGCAGCAACAGCAAAACAACTATGAATGACTAAGTCTTTTGGAGTATTATAAATACGCAAATGAACTACAAAGGACCTATGAAGGAATATACTATCCATACCCATAGAAAGAACTGATAAATAGAAGAATGTTTAGTATGGTTTTACATACATACAAATACATAAATACATATACATATATACACACACATGTACAAACAGACACACAAACATATTTGTGTGTAATCGCAGCCATCTGCGAGATGGGAAGGGAGGGAGAAAAAAAGTGCACAGCAGAGAACAAAATAAAATCTAGAAGGAAATACAGAAAACCAGGGTAGCTTTGAAAATGATATGTAGTATTACAGAGTTTTTTTAAAAAAGTAAACAATAAAATGGAAATTCATTGTGTCATACTGAATCCTCTTTTTCGTTGTGCTGTGTACATAAAGCTCTTGTTTTGGTTTTTTGTATTTAAGTTTAAAATGAATAAAAATTTTAAAAAATTAAAAATTAAATTGCAAAAGCACACAAAAAAGAAAAGGTTGAAGAACAGGGGGTAGGATTTTGATTATTATCTAGTTATAGAAGAAATTGTAGGGGTACTGAGTCAAATGCACATTAACAGAATTTAGCCTTCTCGAGAATTTTTGCCTTTTCTTCAGAAAGTACACTAAAAGAAAAATGGTTGAAATGGTTAAAAAACAGTGCCAAGGGATTTTGAGATTCAGAAAAGTAGGAAATATTGCTCTTGCAGTGAATGTGTATTGTATGTGTTTCTCACCCTGGAAAATCCTTTAAGAGATTTTGCACACTGAATAGACTCTCCCAGGGTTGTGAGGATAAAAAGTGATAGTATTTCTAAAGCTCTTTGCAAACCTTAAAGAGCAATATGAAAGGTAATTATTATTATTGTTATCATCATGATGATGTATGAAGACGATATGTAGTCTCTCTTTCCATGAGATCAGCTGAGTGTGTTGATCTTCCTAAAGAGAATTATGCAGGCATTAGGTTTTCAAAGAAACAACAATCAAAAGAGTGAGCTAGGCAGCCCTTGTGACTTAGAAGGCAAACAGATCCATGTCCAGAAGAAGTCTGATCAATTATTGACATAAATTTCTTTACTCCTTTATTAAAGGGATTTCAATCATCTTCAGGGAAACTGAAAAGCATGGGTTTTTTTTGTTTGTTTTCTTTTCGTTTTTTTTTTGTCTAGGCAATGGGGTTAAGTGACTTGCCCAGGGTCACACAGTTAGTTAAGTGTTATGTATCTGAGCCCAGATTTGAACTCAGGTCCTTCTGAATTCAGGGCCATTGCTCTGTCCACTACACCACCTAGCTGCCCCATGAAAACCATGTTTTAAGGAGAATGACGTCACATAGACCTGAAAGCATACTGTCTGAATAGGACTGACAGAAATTTTCCACCTTTATAACAACTTCACTATATTCTATTTATTTTTTTGTAGTGTTTTATTTTTCCCAAATTATATGTTAAAACAATTTTCAAATGTGTAAAAAAAAAGTTTTGAGTTGCAAATTTTATCCTTCCTATCCTCCTTTCCTACCCTTCCCCATCCTTGAAACAGTAAGCAATCCAATGTACATTATACATGTGTGTGCAATCATGTAAAACATTTCCATGTTAGTGATTTTCTACAAGAAGACTTGAATAAAAAAAGTGAAAGAAAGAAAGTGAAAAATTGTCATGCTTCAGTCTGCATTCAGTCAATATCAGTTCTTTCTCTGGAGATGGATAGAATGCTTCATCATGAGTCCTTTGGGATTGTACTAGATTGTTCTATTGCTGAGAGCAGCCAAGTCAATGACAGCACTTCCTAATACAATTTTGCTGTTAATGTATCCACTGTTCTCCTGGTTCTGCTCAATTCACTTTACATCAGTTCATGCAAGTCTTTCTAGGTTTTTCTGAAATCATCCTGCTCATCAGTTTTTAGAGCACAATAATTTTCCATCACAATCATATATCACAGTTTGTCCTGCCATTCCTCAATTGATGGGCAACCCCTCAATTTTCAGTTCTTTGCCACCACAAAAGGATACCCTTTCATCCAGCAACACTACTGCTAGGTCTATATCCCAAAGAGAATAAAAAAGGGAAAAGGATTCGTTAGTAAAATTTAACTACATTCTACATAATCCATTGAATTTTAATTTCTTTCTAAAATAATGAAGCAGTGACAGTAAAATGAAAACACAAGTCCTGTGCCAGTGAAGGAAGAAAAAAAACATACAAAATTGACACAGTTCAGATTCTATGCACTATATAAGATTTCATAATCCCAATGCCTGATACAAAACTAATTTATTTTTTGGAAAGGTCCTAATGGACCTCATAAACCCCTACCCTTACTTTACCACCCTCACCCCTCTCCCCTGTGGAATAACAGTACTGACCTACCTCATTCCCTGCTCAGTAGAGAAGAAAGAGAAAGTTGAAAAGAGCAGGGAAACAATACTTTATCTCTTGAGGACTTAGTGACAGCAGACTTGGGAGCTCTGAGTAAGGAGAGAGGTGCCTTCATTTTGAAGCTCAGTCCAAAATGCTCTACCCCTGACAATGGAGAAGACAAACTCATGCCCCTAGAGAACTGTGTCACTGCCCCAGCATACACAAGGAGCTTCTGTTAGAAACAGACAATGAAGCCTACAGAACATCTCCTGTCTCTTTCATGCCTTCATTCCTCCAGCTGGAAGAGGGATATGAGAGAACATGATTAGCACTAGAGGTAAATAACAGGCAGATCCCAAGTATTTTTTAAAAATTAAATTACTTTGAACAAATACTAAAACACACAAGAAGAAAAGAAAGAGGAACAGTATAAAGTTAAATGTTAAAAATATAATAAAAAGAAGAAAAGAAAAAATAAAATGCATTCCCATTTGCACAGCAAAACATGAGATGATTGAAAATATACAGCAATAAATTTCCACTTCATGAAAGCCTATATACTATGCATTTTGTTTAGAACTATCCATATTTGCTTCCTTCTAAGTTTTCTTATACATATATATTTATAATATATGTATGTATGTATATGTATATATGTACATGTGTATGTACGTGTATGTGCATATATAAATATAAATATGTGTATTCCAATTCTAAAAATAAGAAAGGGCACTAGAATGAAGCATGGGAGCCAAGGGACAGGGGCAGAGATACTGAGAAAAAAGTAACCCATGAGGAAATTCAGTTCAAAATCAGTCAGAAATAGAAGGAGATTGACTCAGAAAATATCAGAAACAGAAATGCTTTATAAGCATTCTCTTGGTATGAAAACAGTTGGAATGATGGGTAATTTCAATGAGGCTGGAGCTCGTCTCTAATATGTGCGTGGCAGGCATCAAACAAAGCAGGATAGAGACAGGAGAGTCAGGAAGCAGACAGAAGTTTAATTTCAAAGTGATGGAAAATGGCTTGCAATCATGGACACATATACCGGAGCTCCATCCCTAGTGTAGGACTTGAAGCATTGTGGGGAGATCTCAGTATTTATACTAATGGCTAAGTAGTGACCTCTGACATTGACAAGGGTAAAATTAATAATGTGACAAATTTGATTCAAAGCAGGGCTTCATGACTGCAACATGGGTACTAATGGTGCTTGTCCATACTCAGAGTTCACCTAATGCTGGTGTGTAACAATTCTGGGATTTTGCTGTGGCTGAGATCATGCTGAGGGTGAGCACAAAGGATTGTTTTCAAAGGAAGCTCAGGGCATAACCTGCTTGCTGAGCCTTAGCTCTGGAAAACAAGGTGTCTCCTTGTATCTTGTCAGGAAGGACAGACACTGTCTTTCTCATCATCAATATTGAATGTTATTTTTTCTTTTTTTAATTATTAAGTCCTTTTGAATGATCAACAATCACTTCCACAAGCTTTTGAGTTTTAAATTTTTCTCCCCTTCCCTCCCCACCTGTCTCCCCAAGACAGCGAGCAAACTGATATAAGCTAATATTTTATATTCTTAGTGTCATAATATGTTCTCCAGGGCTTTAGAGCCAGTTCTGGAGGATCTTTCTTTTGCATTTCAGGGAGAGGACTAACCCAGAGGAGATGGCAGCTGTTCTTTCTCTTGTTGAAGAGGGTAAAACATGCAGATTTCTTTCTCCCTTGGTATGAAAACCAGCCCAGAATCTTTAGCTGCAGGAGAGGGGCTTCAGTCTTGTGTGGCTTCTTCTTTATCCTGAAGACTGACCTTGTGGAGATTCCACACTGGAATTTCGGCTGAATTGGATTTTTTTTTCGATGATGCAACCGGGGTTAAGTGAGTTGCCCAGGGTCACACAGCTAGTTAAATGTCAAGTGTGTGAGGCTGGATTTGAACTCAGATCCGGATATCCCAGTGTCTGTGCTTTGTCAATTACACCACCTAGTTGCCTCCTGAATTGGATTAAAAAAAATTACTTTCTTTTTAATTCATAGAACAAAACAAACATTTTTATAACACAGTACCATAAAAAAGATGATTGGACATGAAACTGCAAAACTACCATGTACAACTTGCCATTCCCTCCAAATATACAACAATATTATCACGTAAATTTTTCTCCTGCCCCACCTCCCCACCCCTAGATGTGGATGGCAACCATTACATCAAAATATGTTTATGTATATATATGTACACTTATTCTATTTATACACTTCTATTTATCAGTTCCTTCCCTGGACACAGTTAGCCTGTTCCTTCCTATGTCCTTTATTTTTAATTTGTGTATTCATAATACTCAAAATTACTTAGTTGCTCAAAATTGTTCTTAAAACAATATTGCTTTTACTGTGTAGAAACTCTTGGTCCTGCTCACTTTGCTCTTTGTCATTTTATGCAAATCTTTCCTTGCCTTCCTGAATTGGCATTTTATTCTGATCATTTTCCAAGGTAGAATTTTGCACATGGAGAGACACTGTTGTTTTGGTGTGACATGACTGTTGTCTTTAAATGCAATCTCTCTGTCTTTGTAGGTATTCAGTGTAATTTTCAGCTGGTGGAGCTTGGCAGAGGTGTGAGACTTCCTGGGGTGTCTCTTGCTCCTCTCCTGTAAAGGTGCAAAGATTCCTGTAGAGAATCACCCTCAATGACTACTGAATGCGCTGGGTCTGCCACGCTTTTGGGAAGGGGTTAGGTAGGTCTCCGTTATTAATAGTGATGGCAGTGAGAAATACTATGCAGTTACCGTGATGTGTTGTTTGATCCCCAAGTATTTCACTCTTGAACGTTTGATTTCAGGAAAAAAATTCCCACTTAGGCCTTACTTAAAAGTGCATGCCCTTTTGTTTTAATTTTAAGATCATCATTTCTGTGGCTGAGATGAGAGGTATGTTTCATCTTCAATCCTCTGGATTCAAGTTCTATATATTGTATTGAACTAATTCTAAATTCTTTTCAAAATTATTTTTCTCTGTAATGGTGCTGTCATTGTATAAATTGTTCGCCTAGTGCTACTCCTCTCTGAGCAGTTCATAGATGTTTTCCCAGTTTTCTCTGAACCTGGCTGTTTCATCAATTCTTGTGCATCAATAGCTTCCAGTATATTAATATACCATGATTTATTTAGTGTAACAGTTCCTTACTTTCCTATGTAAGTATTAATTAATATAACAATAATTATAATTACCACTATTATTATTAGATATATTCCTCATATACATAATTTCTTATTGCACAGTAATGTTCTATTATGTTCATGTTCCACAATTTATTAAGCAATTGTCTAATTAATGGATATCTACTTTATTTCCAATTTTTGGCAGTTTTCATCAAATAAGGAGCTTCTTCTTAAAGGCCTGATATTTTGTAAATTTTTGGTTCTTCCAAGGGGGTATGATCTAAGGAGAGATGTATGCTACTCTCATAGCCTTGCTTCGATCTGTGAGTGACCACAAGCAGTCTTTATTTCCCTGGAAATCCACTGTGACTGTAAGCTCTGGTGTGCTAGTGCTCCTCCTTGCCCAGGACTGCCACCAGGACTTCCTCAGGGCTGGCAAAGAGACCCTGTAACCTCTTTTGACCAGTTGTTTGACCTCCTTACTGTCTTTGGGTTGAGAACTAGGAGCAGCTGCTACCATTGCTGATTCAGTGGCTCTCAAGGTGTGCTCTGCTTTGTTGTGGGTGGGGCTGTGCTGGCATGGCCTGCATTGGAGTATGCTCCACTTTACCTGGGTGCTACAGACTTTCCTGCTGACCTAAATTATCCAGTAGGTATACACTGGAATTTCTAAATACCAGCATTGACATCTGTGCGCTAAGAGGTCTGCAAACCACCACTGCTGCCACTGATTCAGCTGCCCTGAGGCATGCTACTTGGTTTCTGAGGCCTGGTCTGCACTGGTATGGCCTGCACTGGACTGTGCTCATCTTTCACCCTGGTGCCCCCTCTCTTCCTGACCTTCTCAGTTTTCTTGGGCTGCAAATTGTTTCACCCTGTCTTTTGGTGGTTTCTACTGGTCTAGAATTTGTTTAAAATCATTATTTAAAGATATTTGGAGGGATTTGGGGAGAGTTCAAGTGAGTCCCTGCTTTTACTCTGACATCTTGACTCCATGTCTTGATTTTTAAGTTTTTGGACTTGCCATGTTTTTTCCAGGTGACCTATAATCCTTAGGTTGTCTTTTTTGTAATCTTTTGTATTTTAAATGTTACTGCTTTACTCTTCTCCTTCCAGACTATTCCTGTCTTTTGTGTACTTATAATTCCAATCACTTATTCTTGTTTTTATCTTTGGTGAGATTTTCCAGCATTTATTTAATTTTTTCATGCTGTCGATTATGTATGTTATGCAGGAGATAAATTCAACTTTTACAACTCTCTCTCTCTCTCTCTCTCTCTCTGTCTCTCTCTGTCTCTCTGTCTCTCTCTCTCTCTCTCTCTCTCTCTCTCTCTCTCTCTCTCTCTCTCACTCTCTCTCTCTCAGCAATGAGTTAAGTGACTTACCCAGCACACACTCTTTTAAATGTCAAGTGTTAAGGCCTGGTTTGAATTTAGTCCTCCTGACGCCAGGGCAGTGCTCTATCCACTTGTGCCACCTAGCTGCCCCCAACTTTCACAGCTCTCATTTCTTTCCGGCACTATTTCTTGCACCATTAGGAAACATTCTGCTGTGACTCCATGCTGTCACTTCCTAAGAGACCTTGGGAATCCACAGAGCCTTCTCTTGGTCATGTATGATTATTTTTCTTTGTATTCAGTATTTATTTCTTTTGGAATTCTTTAGTGTTCAAGAGGCTCTTTTCTTATGTTATAATATCTTCCTTATTGTTTATTTAATTTCTTCATGGTCTAACTGAATTTTCTTCTTCTTGAGATCTTTGGAAATGCAGTCTTTTTTCATTATATTCACCTGTCCCATCCCTTCTACTCCTTCCACTTTGATGTTAGATTCCCTGATGTCTGACCTCAAATCTGTGTTTCCCTTTCTGTCGTAGGTGGATTCACATTTCAGCCTTCAGTCCTGCCCAGTGATTTTGAAAGGAAAAATGGCTTCAGGTGGATTCCAGGACCTTTTCCTTCAGATCTGTGGAGTCGTACACATTCTGACTTCCTCCAGCGTTCCTTCTGTTTCTTAGTTTTTCTAGCTAAGACTGCTGCAGCAGACAGCATACTGCCATACTGCCCCCCAAGGAGAAGCAAAAATCTGATTTTCTATACCTCCACCTCTGCTACACAGTATGGATTGGGAAGAATTTAGTTCTCTTGTGAGCCATGGCTAAGGACTGCCACCAGTCCAAGGGTTTAGGAGCTGGTATGAGAGGGAATTTTGAGTGAGCATGTTCATGGTTTAGGATAATAAGCCTTCTCTGCTGTTAATTCATCAGCTTGCTGCCTTGTTAGAATTCTTGGTGCTTAGGTGGTGTTGCTAGCTGAACCTGCTTTTTCTTTTTATGCATTACTGTTATTTTGGAAAACATTTGAGAGATTGTGAGTTGGAGAGGAAAGAGATTTCTCCAGTTTGTTAGTCACATGACTAAGAATATATCAGATTTTGATACAAATTTTTTCATATTCTATTGAAGGAAATAAAAAAAATGTCCCCCAGAAAGTGTGTTTTCTAATGTAACATTCCCCTGTTGGTCTACTCCTCTACATCATGTTTACAGGTTGGATGATGAAAGTCAATGACCCCAGGTATTTGTGACTCCACACTCAAGGACTCAAACCACTTGACACAAACTAGTTCAAAGCAAAGAAAACAATTAGAGTGTGAACCTTTCAACTACAAATGAAGCACACTTTCCCACAAATACAACAGAATCAATGGGAAGAGTGGGCCCATGCATGGTATGCTAGTTAAAAGATACACATAAGGAACACATGTGGCCAGCCAACTCATGTCTCCGCCACTTCAGCACCCTGGCTTCCTTTCTCTTATTGTGAAATTTCCGTAGTGCTCTTTAAAAATGTTTTAAAATATATTTCCTTTTTAATTTATGGAATAAGAACCATCTGCATAATATAGTATGATAAAAAGTGATTGCATCTGAAACTGAAAATATATTATGCACAGCATGCTATTCCCTTTAAATAAGTTTAAATAAACTTTTAAAAAGTTATCATGTAAATAACTTTTTTTATTCCCTCCCACCCTATTAGACACAAATATTTATATTGTAAAATCATTCTATAATCTATTATCAGTTCCTTTATGCAGATAGTGTCTTCTTTTACGCGCCTTTTGTAGTTAATCTGGTATTTATAATAGCTGAAAATGTTACTTTTTCTCGAAACAGTATCCTTGCTGGCCAGTTCTTACTGTTGGATTCCCTGGGGCTGCTTTTCTCCTTAGCTCAACTTCTGACAGCAGAGTGAATTCTCATTCTATTTAAAATAGAGCCTGCTAGATTGTTTCTTTTTTTATATCAAGGCAAGGAGCTTGGCTAATCTAGCCTTTGTTTCCATGGCATCAGTTGCCTTCATCATGTGAGCAAGCACCCTAAATACTCTCAGGTTGATCAAAAGTGTTCATATTAACTAAGGGAGTTAAAAATGTTAAGCTTTATTTAAATTTGCTTTACAAAGAGTGAATGAGACACTCCCAAGTTTTGCAACCTTTACTATATGTGAATAGGACACATGGGGTGATCATTTTATGTCTGAAATGGGAAAAGTTTAAAAATCTAAGACACTTATAACAGCATCTGAAAAAATGACTTATGGAGTCAGCACTTGAAGAGTACCAATCTATGGTTTTCTCTTCCATACTCATTGAGCTCTGTTCAGAGCTGTATTGTATTATAAATTATCCTTAATTTGGTAAACAACAGGTAAGAAGGAGCACTCAAAATGTAATAACAATAACAGGAGAAAGAAACCAAGTAAACATGGCCTCAGAGTCCTTGCTTTATGATGAAGACTCCATAGCTATAATGGTGATTAAGAGGGGATTGTTGGCTTTTTACTTGTTTTTTTTCCCCCACTGAGTTGAGTCCTTGAGAAAAAAAAAAGATATTGGAACGATTCTAGACATATAGAACTCTAAAAGGATAAGGCCCCTGACATTATAAATATATCCCTTCTTTAAAAAAGAATGTGAAAGTGAAATGGAAACATATTTCTGAGTATACAATAAAATATTCAGCAGGTGGCAGCAGAGCTAGATCTTCTGGGTGATGAAAAAGGAACTTGAAATATAAGGATCATCTCATGGAAATCTTATCCATACTTGCTGCCATAATCACAAAGGATAACAGTTTCTGTCTCCCATTAAATACGCTTGTCTGATTGAGGAACAAGGTGTTGTTGAAGAGACTTGCAAATCTCTTTTTGTGAACAGTGAGTTTCATAACTCAGTTTCTCCACCTAGAAGATTTAAAAAAGGCATATGAGGTATTCCTATCAAGGCAATGAGTGGGTGCTGAACTGTCGGTAAATAATTTAGTGAAATGTAATCCTAGGTAAAAGGAGATGAAAGTTGAGTTTGGAAGCAATAGAGTACCAAGGATCAGGAAAAGAGACCCTGAGAAGAAACTGATTCTCAAAAAAGATTCAGTCTGTTGTTTGTTGAAATGGAAGATGTTTGAGGACGTTGACATACAGAAATGGGCCTAAGATCAATTAG
>NW_027555769.1:0-72709 GCF_003287225.1 Phascolarctos cinereus
AATGCAGAAAGGATGCACATAAATTCAGCCACAAGGTGAAGGGCTTAACTTGGAGAATCATAGCTACATTTAAAAGTACAAAGTATACATGACACTGAAACCACTGGATGCAAAACCAGTTCTTGCTGTTGGTATATTTGACAAATGGAATTACCAGGAAATTTGCCAACCAAATCTTTGTGCATAATATTCATATGGTATGACTTAAAATTTGCTACTTTCAGAATTATGCTCTCTGCCTCAGCCCCACACTCCCAAGTAATTGATGGTTCCATTCATTTGCACCCACTATTCTGATGTCAAGCTGCAATACTACAGAAAGGAAAAATAAACATAAATCTTGTACACATAACAAATTTAAGAAGCTACCATTGTACAAAACACAAAAATCAGAACAAGTGCATACAATTATGTGGACTATTCTTTCATACTTCAAAAGCATACAGGATAAGTAATTTGAAAAGGCAAAAAAGTGTTCAGTTCTTGCAAGACTATTTCAGAATGCTAAGTGTATCATGAAAGACACACATAAATAAAGAAATGAATGCAAAGACAAAAAACATTGGATTTGACAAATGACAAAGCAGCAAAGACTATGTTAATGTCAATTAGGATTTCAGTGACAAAGGAAAGCATGGCACAGAAGGACATCATGAAAACATAATCTAGAAAGTTGATACTGTTGAGTACAAAATACATTGACAATACCACTTTAATCAGTGTAGTGGCATTCTGAGCATGGGAATCCCTCCACCTATGCAGATAGACAATTTCTTTATAAGTTAGTAGAGTTACAATTGCAGAGAATTGTCATGGTCACCAAGTTGGTGTGGGTCAGATGTAGGACTTTGTGACTCCAAATACGGTTCCCTATCTACTATGCCTCACTGTCGCTCAAAAATTATAGATAAATAAGTGGGAACATTTGAACTGCTTAGATTTAGATTATGCTTAGTAAGGATTTTTTAAAAATCACAAAATTCCAGCAAAGAGTTGGAAGCAAAGTAGATGACCATTGATGTGGGAATGACTAAACAAATTCCACTAAAAAAAATGACAAATATGAAGAATTCAAAGAATTTAGCTATCTGTAGAGATGCAAAATAAAGTGTACATAACCAAAAATATAATGCATATAACTGTCTCAAAACTGTAAATGAAAAACAAGAAAATACAAAAATACAACAAGTAAAATCTCTTTAATTATAATGAATAAGAGCTAAGAAACTATATCTCTCTTCTTCCTTGAGGTATTTGAACAGTGGATATGAAATTCTATAAATATTGCAAAAATTATGTGTTGGGTGGTTTTATTGAATTTTTTCTCTTTCTTTTTTGATTTTTTGATTTTTGCTATAAAAGAAGGCTTGCAGGATAGGGGAGGGAAAAGAAAATATTCATAAGTAAAAGTCATGAGCATCCCTTCAGTTTCTAATTCTAGTCCACCAAAAAAAAAGCTGCTGTAAATATTTTTGTACATATGGGTTCTTTTTCCTCTTTCCTTGATCTCTGAGGTATAAACCTAATAACAATATAGCTGAGTCAAACAGAGCTAAATAGCTTTTTGAGAGTAGTTTGCAATTCTTCTCCAGAACGGTGGAACCAATGCACAGGTCTACCAGCAGTGCATTAGTTCATCTCTGTTTTCCCACATTCCTTCCAGCATATGCTTTTTCTTTTTTTGTCACCTTAGCCAAACTGACAGGTGTGAGTTGGTACCTCAAAGTTCTTTTTAATGTGCATTTTTCAGTTATTAGAGATTTAGAGCATTTAAAAAATATTATTATTGATAGGGCTGATTTCTTTCTCTGAAAACTGCCTATTCATATTTCTTAGCCATTTATCATTTGGGGAATGTATCTTTGTCTTACAAATTTGGCTCAGTTCCTTACACATTTGAGAAATGAGACCTTTATTACAGAAACTTGCTGCAGAGAAATTTTCCCCCAGTTTCCCTCTTTTCTTCTACTTTAGCTACATTGGATTTGTTTGTGCATGCACTTTTTGATTTTATGTAACCGAAATTATCCATTTTGCCTTCTATAAAAAACTCTCTATCTCTTCGGTGGTAATTAACTTTTTCCCTAACTACAAATCTCACAGGTAGTTTCTCTTACACTCCACTAATTTGCTTATAATATTAACTTTGTAGCTTATCTTGGTATATGATGTGAAATGTTATTTTATGCCTAATTGCTGCCAAGCTACTTTCAGTTTTCCAACAAGTTTTGTTGAATAGTGAGTTCTTGCTCCAATAGATGGGATCTTTGGATTTATAAAACACTAAGTTACTATGCTTATTTGCTTTAGTATACAGTGTACTTAATCTGTTTCACTGATCAACCTCTTTATTTCTGATCTAATAGTCTTGATGATTACAGATTTCTTAACATCTGGTTGTTCTAGGCCCCCTTCCTTACCATTTTTTTTGTCATTGATTCCCTTGATATTTTTGAGCTTTTTTTGCTTAAGATGACTTTTCCCCCCCTAGCTATGTAAAGTAATTTTTGGTAGTTAAATTGGTATGGACCTGGATGAGTAAATAAAAATACGTAGCACTGTATAGGTGAATAAGTTATGGTACATGCATATGATGGAATAATTTTGTGCTTTAAGAAAAAATGAGGGGGAATGACTTTGATTACATTAAAGTGAAAAGTTTTTATATGAATAAAGCCAATGTAAGTGACATTAGAAAGGAAGCAGAATGCTGGGAAACAATTTTTATAGCCAATGTCTCTGATAAAGACCTCATTTCTCAAATACATAGAGAACTGAGTCAATTTTATAATAATATAAGTGTTTCCCCAACTGATAAATGGTCAATGGATATAAACAGACATTTTCAGATGAAGAAATTAAAGCTACCCATAGTCATATGAAAAAATGTTCTAAATTACTATTAATTGGAAAAATGAACATCAAAATGACTCTGAGGTACCACATCATACCTGTCAGATTGGCTAAAATGGCAAAACAGGAAAATAATAAATGTTGGAGACATGGTAAAAATGGAACACTAATGCATTGTTGGCGGAGTTGTAAAATGATCCAACCATTTTGGAGAACAATTTGGAAATATTCCTAAAGGGCTATAAAATTGTGCATATCTTTGGTCTCAGAAATACCACTTCTAGGTTTGTATCCCAAAGAGATCATACAAATGTGTAAAGGACCCATATGTACAAAAATATTTATAGAAGCTTTTTTTCTGGTGGCCAACAATTGGAAATTGAGGGGATGCCCATTAGTTGGGGAATGTCTGAACAAGTTGTGATATATGAATGTGATGTAATACTACTGTCCTATAAGAAATGATGAGCAGGCGGACTTCAGAAAAAACTTGGATTTAACTGAACTGATGCTGACTGAAATGACCATAACCACGAGAACATTGTACACGGTAATAGTCACATTGTGCAGTGACTCACTGTGAGAGACTCAGTTCTTCTTAGCAATTCAAAGATCTAAAACAACTCCAAAATACTCATGATAGTAAATGCTATCCATAATCATAGAAAGAACTACAGAGTCTGAATGAAGATGGGAGCATACTATCCTCTTCCCTTTTCTTTTGTTGGTTTCTTCTGTTTCTAATTTCTTGTGATTCCTCCCATTAGTTCTAATTTTTCTTTACATCATGACTAATGTGAAAATGTGCTTAAAATGAATGTATAAGTAGAACCATTATCGGTATGCACACCATTTAGCGAGGGGGAAGGAGACTGAGAGTGAGAAAATTTAAAACTCTAAATTTCATGGAAGTGAATGTTAACAACTAAAAATAAATAAATTAATAATCAAAAGATTTTTAAAAACTGATGAAGAGGAAGGTTTCAGAAAAACTGTAAAGATCTATATGAACAGATGCAAAGTGAAGTAAGCAAAACTAGAATTGATACAATAACACCAATAAAGATAATGAACTTTAAAACACATAGAAATGCTGATCATCAAAATGACTAACCATATTTCCAAAGAACTAACAATGAAATATATTACTCACCTTCAGATAGAAAACAGATATATTTTATTTCTTTTTTCTACTTTTTAAAAACGTGGCTAATTTAGAAATTATTTTTTATGGTTATACATATTTATAATGGGTTTGGTTTTTCATGCCTTTTCAATGACTTTGGAAAATGGAGAAGAGAAATAATTTAGAATTCAAATTTTAAAAAATTAATTAAAAATAAAGGTGATATAGAAACAATAAATCAACAAAAGTATTTTTTAAAGCTACCTAGGTCTCTTTTTATGCTGAGATTCATCTCGAAGCAACACTAAACTTTAAAGTTCATCTTTGTTTTTATTCAAGGGGAGCGAACAAAATTAGGGATGACCCGAAGGCATTCTTTTCCTGTTCACCAAATCAAGGGGAAAACATTTTGCAGATAATAACTTTATGCACATCTCTCTAGAAAACTTCTACATAATGAGAAGTAGCAATATATTACTAAATGAGAATTAAAGATTTGAGGAAATTTGACTATAATAAGCACATGAAAACAAGTGTTCACAAGGATGGAGGTAACTCCATCTTCCTCTCCTCCTAGATTCAGGCTGGCCAACATTACCTCCATTAACATTCATTACACACTAAAGTGTTAAACTGCAGAGCCTATTAAAATATAACATGTAATGAGGCAACCTTGAAGCCTTTAGGGGAATTAAATAGTAAAGAACAGGGACCAAAATTAACATTAATAGAGATATGTCTCCTGGTAGACAGAAAAAAGATGTGAATGAAAGCTATGTATGGAATGAGGACTCTCAAGTTTTAATTTCTCATCCAAAATCCAGTTCTTTGCAATCTCATGATGTGACCATGAATTGGATGCTCATAGGGTTCCCAACATTGCCAAGAGCTTCAGGGAACAGCCCGTTATAGCAGATGTTCTGGCAAAGGAGCAAGTTAAAACAAAAACAACAAAAGCATTACTGAGCCACTGTGTGAAGGGAAGAGGGAACAGGCATGATGCTGTGATAGAAGAATACTACAAAAATAAAGTATTGGCCAAGTTCAGTTTGGACATAAACTCTGCCTGAATCCATTTGGGGCATTTAGTCTGTCACTTCTTTCTTCAACCTCAGATTCCACCAGAAGAGAAAGACATAATCACACACAACATGTGGTAACTTAGCAAACTGGGCTCGGACCCAGAGTCCCCTAAAGAGCAAGACAAATATGATAACAGGGCCTTTGAAAGTAGCTCACCTCTTAGAGGCACATCATCAAGAGAGTCTTTACTTAAACAAGGAGGCTCAATTGCTATTGAGGAAAATTTAACAGGCAAATTTCTCTGCCTTATAAGAAACTAGGAAGCTATTCTCATAAATTAGTTTGCGATGTGTGCCTGTCTTTGGATAAGGTTATAATAACATTGTGCACAGCCTTAATGAAGCTATACACACAGTTATCTTGACACCAATCCCATTCAATGACGTTACAGTCTTATGATATCCTTTGCCCATACATAGGTACTTTCAGTGGAAGTGATAAAAAGTTCAGCAGACTCAGGGTGAGGGTGGAGGATAGATAGGACAGTTAAGCCCATGACTTCCTATCACAAAAAGAGTTGTTAATTAAATTTCCAAAGCCCCTACATTTTGTATAAATTTAATTGAAAGCATGTACCCATCTCTTTAGCAAAATAACTACTTTCTGAATATAAAGAAGCATATAAGTTTCACAATCATATCTACTGGTTACAGGTTCTAGGAATAATTTTCATAAACTTCAGGGCCCCAAGACACCGTCTGAACTCACACTGTGTGTGTACCCCAGAAAAACTCAAACCCCTCCCCTTACACACAACTACAGCCTTCTAAAAATTATTAAAAATCCATGGTTTTGTCCACTGGTCAGCCAGTCTTACCAGAGAGACTGTCAGCTTGGTGACCGAGGCTGACTCACTAGTGGGATGGAGGAGCCTGTGACTCTACCCAAGGTGGCCATGATCAGTAGCCTTAACAAGGTGATCTCATACCCCTGTAAGCATGGACAGCTCCTGGCAGACAGCTCACATTAGTCTTGCCCAACACCATCCCTGTCCCTGGGCATTTACACCTACCTTTACAACAACTATTATGTATTCTCTATCATGCCCGAGTTGTAATTTTCCTTTAAGGGAAATTTCTGATGCAGGAACTCCCAAGTTCACTATAACTTAGTAATTATGATTTAGGGAACAGATTTTTGCAGGCTTTGATGCAAGGTTTCAACTTAGATCTTGGATACACAAAACTACATTGCCTCTAATTGCGTCCTTTCAGTGACTTATATTTTTAAACTGGGAGGCAGTCAGGTGACAAGGTGGATAGAGTGCTGTCTTAGCTTGTGTTTAAACCCTCCCACTGGTTTGTACTAGCCACATGACCCAGGGAAGGTGACTTCAACTCCCAGTCTCTTAGCCACTCTGTTAATCAGTCAAAAGGCATTTATTAAGCATTGTTATGAGCCAGTCACTGTGCTAAACAATGGGATTACAAATAAGTAGAAAAAACTCACCTAAGTTTCATAGATGGTATCTATGTTTTTGGATGGGGAAACTAGGGGTAAACAATAAATAGAATGTTTGGCCAGGAGTGAGGAAGACTTATCATTGTGGATTCAAATCTGGCCTCAGACACATACAAGCAGGGGACTCTGGGCATGTCACTTCATCCTGTTTGCCTAAGTTCCTCATATGTAAAATGAACTGGAGAAGGAAATGGCAAGCCATTCCAGTATCCTTATCAAGAAAATCCCAAGTGGGGTAATGAAGTCAGACAACCAAAAAATGATTGAACAACAACCTTCAGGAGTTTACTCATCTTGGAATGGGGAGGTTTCTCTATAACAATGAAATCTCCAGTATAAACCCTATCCCTACTCGATCAAAGTATTATTAAAGGTAGAACCCCTAGACCTTAATATTGGAATCTGGGATTCAATTCAGTCAAAGCCCATAGATATACACGTGGGAAATACACTCAAAAGACACAACAGTTCTTTCTTATTGTTTAATTATAAATATGTCATGAATTGTGTGTGTGTGTTGGGGCAAGAGTGTTGAAGGTTGGGTCCAGAGTTATGATTTCATCAGAAATTCCTGATGTGGAAACTTCCTCTGGCATCAATAAATAGCAATAACATAATCTCAGCGAGTGGCCAAGGGCACTAAGGGTAAATGAGGCAGTGAACAGGGATTGTAGTGTTAGACTTGGAGTAGGAAAATCTGATTCAAATCCTGCCTCAGATATTTATTAGCTGTGGGACCTTGGGCAAGTCACAACCTCTCTCAGGCTTATTTTGACAATCAAATCACACAGTATAGGCAAAGCACTTTACAAACCTTAAAGCATTATTTAAATGCTAATTGTTATCATTTTTGCAATACTCACTGAGTCAGCTTGTGTGAAAGGCTTGAAACTAGGTTTTCCTAACTCCAAAGAAGGACCTGTAATCATTACAATATTTCTCCAGTTAAGAAAAAAAAGATGATTTTTATGCATCATAAGAAAATGACCCTGGGGGAGGGGAGCATTATAGACAACTTAAAAATATCTATGCTGATTCAAGTCTCAAGGTGTTCAAAATGGTAAGGGTTTCCTGCTTTTGCCATTTCCAATAGGTCAGAAAACAAGAGTTTCAGTTACATTTTCAACAGACTTTAAAAGGGACATGTTTTCCATAATGAAATTAAAAACACTTTGTTTAAAAATTATTTCAGTCACAGAAGTTTCATTCCCACAGGGCAATCTAGGTTTTGTCTCCATTTCTAACAACTATCATAAGAAGTTTAGGCTCATACTAAATAAAGGATTATTATAATAACACTGATTCTGTCTGCTACCTGCTTCCCGTGTGATTTCAGGGAACCTAAGTGGTGTTTTACATACCCCAAGAGGGATATATTACTTAGAACTAATTAGTTTATAGGAAATGGAATCTGGATGTACCAATGTTAATATCTATCTAATCTGAAATCAAGACCTGCACTTTTCCTTCAAGATTATAGCAATATTTGGTTATTATCACAGAGAAGAAAACTGGGTTCAATTCAGGGGAGATATTCTTTTTTTAATTTGTCCCTCAGACAGATACTAAATGTGAGTGATTCAATTACTTTTTTTTTCCCTTTCCTGTGTCATAGGCAGGTATGTTTTTTTCAATAAAAATCATACCAAGTGTACTTAGTACATAAGGGTAGTCAACAACATAACTTAGTTATAAGTGCTTGTCAAAAAAGAGCCCAAATATAGAAAAAAAAAGACAAATAAAAAATATCCTAATATGTCGCATGGGTGAGTGCTGACATCTACATCTATATCTATATCTATACATATATACATACACACAGATAAAGAGCTTATGTCTGTACAGCAGGAGAATTGATAGTTGCTCAGCTCCTCCTATTGCAGCCTACAACAGTGATGATTGTATTAAACAGCAGTTATTAAATATCCTCTCATTCATAAACCTGCTAAGACTTACACTGAGGCCATTAACTGCAAGTCTTAGAGACTCCATCAGTCCTAAGAGAACCTTGACCTCTAGAAACACATTAGAAGAAAAAATTCACCTAAGGTAAAATAGAGAAAAAGTAAACATAAACAATGAAAGATTTGATTAGAAAATAAGATGGCAATATAATTTTTAAAATATATGTCCATGATCAGGTCTGGCTTTAGTGTCTTCAGTTGTGTTTTGTGCATTATTCTTCAATATAGATCTAATAAAAGACTAGAAATAAAGAGATGCCTGACATCTAAACAAGTTTTGATACATAAAAAAAAGGAATATCAATTCTCCGTGAAAAGTACGAATATGCTGATGAATATGGTAAACATGGGGAATATGGGAGACTTATATGAACTCATTCAAAATGAAGTAATCAGAACCAGGAAATGAGCATTCACAGTGCTTACCCTAAGAAAATAGAAAGATTGAATACAACTAAATAATCAAAAACACATACTTTCAAATTATGGTGATGAAGGTTGCCCACAAAGAGTGAAGATGAGAAAGAATTTATTTCCATTCTTTGCAAAGGTGGGAGATAATGGTGTGTGACTTTTAGTATAATGTCAGCCTTTTATTGATGAGTTGGAAAGTTTTGCTTTTTTATTATTTGTTGCAAAGCATGACTCTAGGGAAGGTAGGAGATGATAAATTCAAAAATGTGAGTGGGTACAAAAAGAAAAAAAAATAAAATTTGTTAAGATAGAAAATGGAGCTAGCATATGGGAAATATAACACATTTGTTTTGTATCTACTTGATATGGAAATTATCCTTTATCCCCTTACTATATGTGTGTATTTATATCTAATATGTATAGCACATCTTTGTCCTTTGACATATGAGCCAAAGGATTACCTGGGCAATATGTGATATGAAATCAAATGCAAGGACAGGGTTATTTTAGATAGTTGATTAAATCCATTAACTCAGAGACTTGTAGACATCCAGAATAATGGCATTTCATTAGTCAAAAGGAAGACATTTGATATTGGGATTTGTTTTAATGAATTTAACCAAACAGTAGCTAAAAAAAAACTAATTTAAATCAAGACACTAAAAAGTAAAAATGGAGGAAGGTAATTATATGAAATCAAGTGTCAGATGGGATGGAATCCATTACCAGGCACAGTTGTTGAAGCAAAATTCCAAATAAAAGCAGAAGTGACATGTAATTCTGGTTGAAATAACCCTGGGTGCCCCTGCTTTTCTTTGACCAATCTTTTTGTCATATGTAAAGTGGAGTGTTTCAGTGCCTTTTTCAACAATAGTATCACCTTGACATGAGGCTGAATAGATTTCTCACACAAGGGACACATGGAGACAACACTTGCTTGGAGTAGAAATGCCAAAGGATGTTTAACAAGTCATTTACATACCAAGTGTACTCTCTAAGATGGAGAAAGCTCTATGAGAAACAGGACATATTTAGGGTGCTAGAATTTATACTTGAAGTTCAGAGAGATTTGTATGTTTTTGAAAAATGAATAGGAATCACTCTTGTATTCCTCCAGTGGTTCAAGTACCGGACAACCATTCAGCTGAGAATTCACAATGAATGTAAACAGAATTAGTCTAGACTAAGAATAGGAAGCAGTGCTGTTTGATTTTCATACTCTGCAGCCTATTACCTTGCAAAACCATTATTCCTCTTCAGTGGAGGTCCCTGAGTCAAACATGAGGAGCTCTGGAATTTGTTGTTATTCTGTTTTTTTCAGTTATGTTTAACTCTTTGGGATGATCCCATCTTAGATTTTCTTGGTAAAGACACTGTAGTGCTTTGCCATTTCTTTTTCCAGTTAATTTCAGAGGTGAGGAAACTAAGGCAAACAGTGTTAAGTGACTTGCTCAGAGTCATACAACTTCGTTTAAATCTGAACTCAGGAAGATGAGTCTTCCTGACTCCAGGCCTTAAAGCTATCCACTGTGCCACCTAGCTGCCCAAGGGCTAAGAAGGGAAAACAGGGAAATGTTCCCCCCCAAGAACTCACCTTGTAAGTACTTGGATAGGAGACCAAGTGACTGCCATTGGTGTTGGGTCACAGATTCAGCAAAGTGGCACGTGGCCAGGAATTGTAAATATGGCTTTGGGGGTGGCCTGAAACAAACCTAGGCATCATAAGTACAGAAGCATAGAGGAAGAGATTTGAGCTCAAAACTGGAGTGTTTCAGTACTTGTGAGGACATAGCATAGAGTATGAAGCAGTGAGTGAACTAATATTTCCAAAATTCACAATATTTCAACAAAGTAATGGAACTGATTTCCCAGGAGCCATAAAGTTCCTTACCTTCTTGCATTTGTTATTTGGTTTAGCTCTTTCTCATTCTGTACTTCAAGCCAGACATGTAAAAAGTATCACTTCATACAGTGATGAAAAATAACACCCCAAGGAGAAAATACCTGTCTCTTTTTAAGTTTACTGTCTGGCTAACACCTTTGCTTGAGGCAAAGGATAAGGTAGCTAATAAACCATTAAATTTTATAACACCTTTCCTTATAAACGAACACTGAATATTGGCTCAAATGCCCCCTTTTCAGAAAGATTAAGAATTAACAAAATAACACTGGGGAAACAAGCAAAAAAGCTGAGGAACAAAAAAAAATATTTACCTGAATTTCATATCAAGGAACTGAGTTTTATCTAACTCACATAATTATCAGGTTTTGTACAAATTTACTCTAGTCTAAGTAAGGATGATAACAAAGTAGGTGTTTATTTACGTTCCAAAGAGATTTTTGATGGGATTACGTTAAGTTAAAGAACCTGATACATATACTACCCACAATATCCCCTTCCACAATGGTTTACAACTTTGGGCTTAGGTCAAACCATCTTCATCTTGGGGAACTTGATTCCAAAGAGGAGGTCAAATTCCTTTCACTGTTCTGGCTCATTGTTCTGACCCTAGTGTAATTTCAGAAATCTATTAAATGGTGTTTAGGCATAGCTCATGCCTAGGCGCTCCTCAGAATGGGAACAGAAGGTTGTTGGACTATATAGATAGGTTTATATGAATAGATGATAAAAGCTATGCAACACTTGTTAATTTCCTACAACACAGAAATGACTTAAGCTGAAAAAAATTCTCATAATTGTGTATTAAAAACACAGAAACATAAAATATCTCAAGTGGCCCATTACAGTCATTGTTCGCACTATGAAGGGTAAAGGACCTTTGTGAAACTGCTCAGCAGATATATCACATGAGATAAGCATCTCCTGCTTCTCCAGGACAAACTTTGCTTTAGGATTCCCCTATTTTGAACTTATCTTCTGAGAAGTATGCTGTTAGAGAAATTATCATCCTCTGAATATCAAGCACCTAACTCAAGAATTCTCAAACACATAAGACAGCAGTAGACAAGGCTAGAAATATCCATTTCTCAGGATCACTAGCTGATGGCCTGTGCTCAGAAAAGGAAACAAAAAGATAACCATGGATTCATCCTCATTTAAGCAATCACATGTTCCTACTCCCATGTGTTTTGAGCTACTGGGAGGTACGAGAGAAAAATCTGTCCTTCCTTACCTCCCTCCCTGCTGGCCTACCCCCCCCCCCAAACTCCAGAAGTACAAAGGAGAGAAAGCTTTGCAGAGTTCCAACAGAGAAGGATTGAAAAGAAAGATCCAACTGTTTTACAATGCTCTTCTCAAGGTGTAATGCAGAACATTATTTTGCCATTTAGGTAGTACAGCCCTTTAAGCCATGGAAAGCAAAAGTTGGTGCTTAATCTTGCCCCAGACCTCTTTCCTCCTAAATCTAAACAATACTGAAATGTACTGTCGCATAGCTCAGCATAGCCCGTACCCCCAATGCAAATGGATAAGAAAGCCTGCAATATAATTGTTTTAGATAATTATGTTTATACCAGAGACCAAGACACCTGGTCTAGTTTGTGTGATCTCTGACCTGTAATGATGGGTGCTCGGGTGCTTGTGCTTGTACTTGTGCCCCAATTTCTCCCTAGTCTCAGAAACACTGTCTCTAACAACCACTCCTCAGCCCAAGGACATTGTGCCTAGCAATTATTTATGCATGGGCCTCAGCATGACCCTTATCTCTCTCCCTGGTACAGCTACATAGAGCTGGGCTGCTCAGTCCCCAGCCCTCAGATCATGTCTCCGGAAGCCTCCCAATTCCTTAATAAGTTCCTGTGTTGTGAGAAAGCTTTCCCTTGTTGCAGAGCATTCTCTCATCAAGACAGAGGGAGAGGGGTGTCCTTGATCAGCCCAAGGACTCTTCCTCCTGCCAGACTCCAAAGATCCATCCCCTTCCCTGTCCGGTATACTCCCTGTACGTTCCCATCCATAGCCCCCAAAGACACCTGCACCTTTGTATTACCTCATCAGTGTTCCTGGAATTTCTTTCTCATGCTCTTTTCCATATAAACCCTAGCTGGACCCCTCATTGGGGCTGCTTGATTTGGATGTGCATAACCCTTGCAGCCGCGTGCTATTAAATCCACATTTTAAATTATGTCTGGGTCTCACTCACTGATTTCTCTGTACAACACTTTTAGCTCTAGGGGAGATATTTGAAAAGAAACTCAAGCATTTGCAATTAGTTCACATTCAAAAAGTTTCCCTTTTAGATAAACATAAACATGTGGACAGGAGAAGAGAGGATTGTTAAAGGGAAGTAAACTAAAGAAAACGTAAGACTTGATAGAGATGGCAACTAAAGAAGGCATGAACCATTTTACGTAATGACTGTTGAGCAATTCATTCAATCAGTTCTCTGCTACATATAATGAATGAAGGAGCTGCCTTTAAATGAAGATTTTCCAAAAGTGAAGACCATGAAAAGCAAAGTTTGTTCAGATATATGGAGTGGCATAGGAGAAAGGGTTAATAGCCTTATAAGTCACCGCAAAATCAAGCATTTAATCTGTGCCAGTGGCAGAAGAAAAATGGAAAATATGGAAGAGGAAAGAAGGTAAGGGAAGAAAAAGAGGGGAAAAAAGCAAAAGGAGACAGAGAGTTAAGAAGATATGCTGTAGTATTAATAGTAACTAACTTTCATAAAAATAACAGAAAATAGCTAATATTTGAAGTTTTAGAAAATATTTAACATTTTACCTCAATTTTACTTCATATCCCTGTAAAGTAGGTATTATTATTATCTTCATTTTACAGAGAAAGAAGCCAAGCCTGAGAAAGGTTAAGTGACTTGGTCAGAGTCACAAAGCTAGTAACTATCTGAAGCAGGATGTCAGAATGTGAAGTCCAGCATTTTATTCATGTGCCACCTATCTGCCATCCAGATGTAGATTGTTGGTCCCTTGAGCAGACAAAGCCTCAAGGCCATGGATGAAGGAAACAGCTGAAAGGAAAGGAGGATGTGCCAGAGACAGGTAGGATTAAATAAAAGAAGAAAACTAAGGTTAGGAAGTGCTGAATGGCTTCAGAGGACAAAGATGTAAGGTTTCCCAGGCATAGGTGAAGAGCTCATACAGCAAGCCACTAACATGTATCAAAAGCCAAATGATAAGATTAAATATGCTGATGAAAAAAGGAAATATATCTGAATGAATACAGTGAAGAAACCAGTTAACTACCTGAAGTAGGATCAGATAGACATCTACAATACGGGATATGATTACATAGAGTTAAGAGACATACATAAGAAATACTGGAAGCAAAAAAAGAGAATTATTTTGGGACACCACCTCAGCACTGTATCTGTGTCTATTGCAATGATTATAGAAGCTGCAGCAAGGTACCTCAATGGCACCAATTAGAGCAAACTATACTATAACCACTGTATAGGTTAAAACATGGTAACTCAGTGTTTCTTGACTGATACCCAAGGGATCTGAAAGAAAGTAAAATGCCAATCCCATGAGCACCACAGTGAAAACATTTATGAAGAAAATAAAGTTCTTTGTTACTTTGAGAGGAAAGCTTCATAAATAGGGAGCCACAGGCCCTGGTGGTAACATTAGTTTTTGTTTCTTGACTTCTTTTATTTTCCTATATGGCACAGAAATGTTTTTCATTTTAATTTGCACTGCATAATGGTACTTCATAACACAAATGTGTATCGAATAGTATACTTGTTGGAGGCTTGATTCCAGGATTTTCCAGAGGGCACATTTAACTCAAGGAGTATGCCCTGCACTAAGCACAGGATTGGATCTTTTGAATTCAGATCCTAAGTCATATTAAGGGCAGAGCCTTTCAGCCAGAACAAAATAGGCATAAAAATGTCAACTTAAGTTACACTGAACTACCATTAAAATCTTCAGTGTACTTCACGACCACAAAGATATGATGCCATTAGACATCATCTAAGTCATTATCTTGCTTTGAGACAGAACTCTCCCCTCATCTCTTAGCATTTGGAATACCTAGTGTTTCTGATGACATTGCAACCCTTTGTTGACAGTATTCTCTATACTTAGCATTTCAATGGTTCAGCTTGGGACTAATGAAAGCACCTGCAATTGAAGATCTAGAACACACTCACACGATGTAGTGGACTTTTGGGTTATGTAAGCTGATAGTAAGCTCATTCTACCTCATCTCCCTTTCTTCATAGGTTCTAATTTCCGATCTTCTGCTAATGTTCATGCTTCTTATACAAACTCTCTTAAGAATTTATGATCCTCCAATCTCTAATAATTCATTAAGTATACTTTGAGGATATTATGACATGCTACACCAAAAATTTCTTATTAATAACATACTTCATAACTTTCTCTCAAAGTCTGAAACCCAAATGTACAACCACGAAGCTGGGAATCCCTTCAGCCTTCATGTCTTTACAACTCACCAACTACGTCTTTAATTGCTACTTTTAGTTCTTTATATGTGTGCTTTTTTTTTTCTAATGCTACTCCATACTGATGATGGCCAAGTCATGTTTAAAAAGTAACTAGTTATAGTTGAGTATACATTCTGTGAAGAAATATAATGGTTGCTCCTGTTTTCCCATCAAAAACTCCTTTTTAGAGAAACTGAGACAAGCAGGGTGAAGTGACTTTTCCAGAATCATACAGCTACTAAGATTTGGATTCAAGAGGAGTCTTCCTGACTCCAGGCCCAGAACTCTGTCCACTGTGCTACTTAGGTGCCCTGTGAGAAAGAATACATGTTCATGGATCAATATGTACAAAGTACACATACAGTGAATTGAAGGTATCTTTAGAGAGGGGTAAGGTACTTGCAGCTAGGAAACTGGGACGGGTCTCCTGCAGAAGGTAGAATCTGATCTGAATCTATAATGATGTCAAGGAAGCTACAAGGTATAGGCGAAGGAGGGGAGGATTGTAGTTATTAGGGACAGTCAGTACAAAGGCCTGAAGATACAAAATGAAATGGTATATATGAGGAAGAGTAAGAAGGTTACTTTGACTGTACCACAGAGTATACAAAGGAGAGTAATACACAATAAGTTTGGAAGGATAGATAAAGGTCATGATGCAAATGGCTTTACATATGAAACAGAATACTTCATATTTGCCCACAAGGACATAGTGAGCCATTCTCTGCTTTCAGAAAATCACCTGGGCAGCTCTTTAGAGGACAGAGCAATGTAGAGTGACGTTTGAGACAGATGGACTCATGATGAAATTATTACAATAGTCCAAATGAGAGGTCATGGTGATCTAAACTGGAGAAGTGATTGTTTGGGCAGAAAAAAACAGACAGATGTGAGAGATGTGAAGATAGAAACAACAAAATCTAGCAACTGAATGGATATTTGGGGTGATTAAAATTATATATATATTTTTCCAAATGATACTGAAGTTGTAAACTTCATTGACTGGAAGAACGTTTTTTTCCCAAAAGAATAAACTGGCAATTTAGGAGAGGGAAATGTTTGGGGGAAGAGAAGGCTATAATGAGTTCTTCCTCTAACATATGAGTTTGAGATGTTTTGAACATCCACTTCAAAATGTCCAAGAGGGAGGTGTTAAAGCCATGGAAAATAACGTAACCAACTGAAAAAGCGGAGAAGAGGCTTCACAATGTAATCTAGGAATACACATACAGTGAAGATCTTCTGATGATGTGCTGATATGGGAAGAGTATGAAAAGAATAAACCAAGTAGGAGAGGAATCTTGTAAATGATTAAGCAGGGACTCTATGAGACATAACAGGAAGGAAAAACACAAGAAGAAAAGGACTAAAGATGGTAGAATTAGACTGCATCAGAATGAGACTATGGGGAGGGGGAGGGGCAGGAGGAAGGCCCTTCAAACCCCAAAAATTTACCTCTGAATAATGGGGGATCAGGGAAACAAAAATTGAAATTATCCTAATTGTAGGTAGCAGTTGGTTGGGGCCTCTACCTTCCAAGGAGTGGTAAAGATGTGAGAGTATTGATGGCAAAGAGTTGGGTCTAGAGAAACATACCTATGTATCCAGGGAGTAAACATATATATGACACCAGCTCGATATTTACATCCCAAAATTATGAAGGATGAGCTAGATGTTATTTCATATGTACACTATATACAGAACAACCTATCAGGCCTGATACCTAAGATCCATGTTCTTTCTTGAGCAGACTTGCACTAAGCTCTGTATTGAAGTCCCACTCTTTCTAGCTCTAGAACTGGCATATATTGCCCAATCCACATATCAATTGGCCTCTGTCTCAGATCCTCTTAATATGATGTGGGAGTTTCTATTTCCCTCTTCACCTCCATCTCTATCTTTCTAAAATTTTTTGACACTACTCCCTCTTCAGTCTCTTACATGTTTGAACACTGCTTCTCAGTATCCTTTGCTGAACTTTAATCTAGCTCATACCTGCTAACCCTGGATACTCCTCAAGGCCCTCTTCTTTTATTCTTTTATATTATACTATTCTATACTATTTTGCTTGGTGATCCATTTATTCCCATAGATTCAATTATCATCTCTATGCAGATTATTCTCAGATCTCTTTATCCAGCCCTAATCTCTCACCCAGGCAGCTAGTGGCTCAGTGGATACAATGCTGGGCCTGGAGACAAGAAGGTTCATCTTCCTGAGTTCAACTCCAGCCCAAGATGCTTACTAGCTGTGTGACCCTGAGCAAGTCTCTTAACCCTGTTTGCCTCAGTTTCCTCATCTCTAAAATGAGCTGGAGGAAAAAAATAGCAAGCTACTCCAGTACCTTTGCGAAGAAAATCTCAAATGGGGTCATGAAGAATAGGGAATGATGGAAACAACTGAACAACAACATGTCTCTCCTAATCTCTGGTCTTATGTCTCCGAACAGCTGACTATTTTGAATAGGATGTCCTATAGACATCTTAAACTGAACATGTCCAACACCAGACTCCTTATCTTTTCCCAAAAACTTTCCCCTCTTTCTAATTTCTTTATTATTGTCAAGGGCACCAACCATCCCCACAGGCTCAAAACCTAAACATATGCTCAAACCCTCAAGTCTTCAGTTGGCACGTCTAATGTGTTGCCAAATCCTATTGATTCTACTTTAACAACATCTCACCTGTACGTGCCCTCTGCTCCAACACTGCTACCACTCTGATATAGGTCCTCATCACCTCATGCCTGGTCTATCACAACAGCATATCGATTGGTTTCCTTGTCTCAAGTTTCTCTCCCCACTCCAATCCATGCTCCACTCAGGCACAGGTCTGATCATGTCAGACCCTCTATTTCATAAAATTCAGTGGCTCCCCATCACCTCCAGGATGACGTATAAAATCCTCTGTTTGTCTTTTAAAAGCTTTCATAACCTTTCCCCACTACCTTTCCAATCATGTAATACCTTTCTTCCCTCATTGTACTCTGAGATCTACTGATGCTGGCTTCTTTGTTGCCTGTACACAAGATACTCTATCTCCAGACTTTGGGCATATTCATTTGCTGTCCATGTCTGGAATTCTCTCTTCCCCCCATCTCTGTCTCCTAGATTCTCCAGTTTCCTTGAAGTCCCATATAAAATGACATCTTTTACAAGAAGGCTTTCCTAGTATCCCTTAATGCTAAAGCCTTCCCACTGATTACTTACAATTTATATATGTGTGTACACACACACACACACATATGTATGTATATGTGTATATGTATGTATGTGCTATATGTATGTGTGTATATGTGTGTGTGTGTGCATATTTATTTGTATATATAGTATTCACAGGTTGTCTCCCTCATTAGATTGTGAACTCCTTAAAAGTAGGGACTGTTTGTGGCTCACTTTGTCTCCCTAGCACTTAGCAGAGCTAAGCAGAGTTCAGAGGAGGCTCATAGTAGGTACTTAATAAATGTTTATGACGCAACTTTGACTTTCTGGACCAAAGTGTACTCCTCTGGCCACCACTCCCCTGTGTGTGTTGTTCCCATTGGAATGTAAGCTACTTGAGGGCAGGAAGGTATCTGGTTTTGTAATTGCATCCTCAGCATTTAACACATGGTTAGCACTTAATAAATGCTTTTTCATTCATTTTCTTTAATTTTCTTCTGTAATAAGCAAGCTCTAAGCAAAACTTTAAAATGAGTGAAATTTATCTTCAGAACTCTTACCCTCTCCTCTTACAGTATTCTTCCTCTACAGTATCCTTCCAGTCAGGCACCAGTCACTCACATTGGCCAGGTTCAGAGGTCAGCCTTTCTAAACACACAATTAGCATTTTACCTTTAACTTTGCTATATGAACAACGTTACCTTCAGGAACTGAGTTTTCTCCTGGCATTAAGGCAGCAGGGGAAAGTGATATGTGGTCCTCTTCTAATGTTCATTGTTTTGGCTTTATCAAAGTACTATCCAATAAATCTAAAGGCAAAGAAAGCTCCATAAATATCACATTACCCCAAACCCAAGTTTTCACCTTGCATGAATTTAGTAACAAACCAACTGCAACAGAAAGGGTCGAGCACTGCTCATTACAAGGAAGGTTCTATGACGTGTCAACCTATTCAAAATGACCATGGGAACTAAAAGCATTTCAGTGATCCAAGAAGATAACAGAAATATAGAAATTATTTCTCCCTAGAAATCAGAAACACTCTGCTTAGCAAAAGTTCAGATTGACTGCTCTAGGAACATCTGTGACCTCACCCTGGAACATCCCTCCACCCTGCATCTCCCTTCTCTCACTGGTGAGTTCTTCCCAGAATCTCCATTTTGGGGAAGAGTCCCAGGCCATACACTGAATTTCATTCTTCTCTCAGTTCTTTTACCTCTATATATAGATTTTGCCACCATTCCATTAAGTCAGTATACCTCCCAGCTTTTCAGATTCCTTTTATGTTGTCTTTCCCCATTGGAATGTAAACTCTTTGCAGGCAGGGGTTATCTATCTTTGTGCTTATATCTGCATCTCTGGCAATCAATGCAGTGTCTGCATAGTAATTGATTGTTAAGTGACTAATGTTTTAAAAATATAATCTTTTTAGGGCCAGTCTTGGGCTAAATCGAAGTAAATAATTTCTAGTATCCCTTTCATTTTTATTTCTATTTCTCCATCTCTTTTTTGTCCTTTCCCCATAGGAGTCTACCTTTCCCCTTTTTACTGCAGTGACCTATGCAAGTACCCTCCAGGCTCCACCCCATGCTCTCAATCTCCTCTCCCATTTAAAACCGGCTATTTGTTCCATTTCCCCACCCCACCCCTTTTGCTAGATGGAACCTGTTAAACGGGAGCCTGGCAAAAGGAACTCAATACTTAGGCTCTACAGATGAAGATTCATTGGCCAGAACTCACAGTTTACATTCAGGATTTGATCAGTGAGGAACTCCCCCTCGCCATTCAGAATAACACCTTCTCTGTGACATATACTCTTAAACAGTTGCCCAAAACATTGAGAGGTAGGTAAAGTGACTTTCCCAGCATCACATAGCAAGTGTGTTTAATAGAATGGGCTTGAATTCAGCCAGCGCTTTATCCAATATACTATATGTTGCCTCTTATGGAAAATAATGTAAGCTATCTTTTGGATCATGGACCAAGGTTTCAGATTCTAATTCTGGCTCTATCACTGATGAGTTCTGTGACTTACGAATAAATTACCATTTACTAAAACTCAGCTAGATGATTCATTAGGATGGGACTCTTAGGTGTTTCTATAACTCCATAACAAACATTTTCATTATTATTATGCCCTTCCAGATAAAACCTTCATTTCAAAATGCATCTTTGGGAAATAATGTTTTAATCCAAAAGGAATGTAACCTGGCATCTCAGGCGCTGTAACAGGACAGAAAATGTTTGACAACATAATTAGAGTTCCACAAGTGGCACCCTGTTACCTACTATCAGGGGCAGCTAGGTGTTACAACTGATAAAGCACCGGTCCTGGAGTCAAGAAAACCTGGGCTGAAATCCAGCCTTAGACACTTACTAGTTGTGTGACCTCAGGCAAGTCACTTAACATCTGTTTGCCTCACTTTCCTCATCTGTCAAATGAGGATAATAATAGCACCTACCTCCCAAGGTTATTGGAAGGATCAAATGAAATAATATTTGCAAAGCAATTAGCACAGTGGTTGGCACATAGAAAGAGTTTCATAAATGTTTGCTATTATTACCAGCCAGTCCTACATAGGCCTTTATTTTAGTACAAATACATGCAGCACCTATAGTCTATAAAATGGGATGTCCTCCACCACACACATAGAAGGGAAACCATACTATATAATAAGGTCTTTTTTGCTCTTCGCAAAGGAAACATACTTGGATTATGATATGGGATAAACTTGGCTTCTAGGATCACGGAAGCATAGAAAATAACAATAGGACTATCTTCTCAAAGGATCATTGCAAAGAAAGTGCTCTCTCAACAAGACCTTTGATCATTTCCTGGTAGAGTTTCACAGATTCAGACCTGGGAAGGACCTCAGAAGCCACCTACTCTAAAAAACTGATTTTAATCCAATGAAATCAAAGGTCAAATTGGTAGTAAATGAAAGAGCCAAGATTTGAATGCAGGTCTTCTGTTTCCCTATCAGGCACTTTCCCCCCGACTACACCAACCTACCAACCCTTAGAAAGAGCTATGATGTGGAAGACAGATTAGGTGTGGACTACACATGAGGCAGAAGTAGCACAGAAGTAAATTAAGGCTTTACTTGAGGAAATTCAGGTCTCTTTTGTTTCGATATATAGGACAGTTTTAAAGGATGTCCCACAATAGTTTCTTAACACCTAGAACTAGCCAGAAGTAAAACTGGTGACCTTAGGAGGCATTAGGATCCTTCCGCCTGGAGGCCTATGAGATGATAACCATTCTTCAATATTATGAACATAATGAAAAAAATACAGAAAGACTTGGGGATACGAAGATACAAACAAGTGGATTTTTCTCAGTGATACGAGGGATGGACAAAGACATGGATAGACTGTACTATGGACACTTGTCCAGTTCGGCTTCTTCCTCTATGCCTGTGGGGCACCTGCAAGGGTTTAAGTCAGAGAAGCCACCTGGAGCACAGGAAAATAGTCAGGTTCTTGTGGCTGGGGTTGTATGGGGGGGCAGCGAAAACAACCCAGTAGCACCCGTGGCAGGGGTGGGGGGGAATAGCTTGAAACAACGGATGGGCAGACGGTGAGTGTGGCGCCTGGAGTCACAGCCGGGAACCGGTGTGGGGGTGGGTGTAGCCTCATGGCCAGGTGGCAAGGTGGGCTCAGACCTCACAAAGGGGCTCGCTGATGTTACGACCATCAGCTCTGCTCTGCCCTGGTTGCCTGAGTATCTCTGGTGGCAAAGAGTTCAAATCTGGTGGGCTGTGACACTGCAGGAGAGCAATTGAATGCCAACTCAAGGATCGGGGGACGCTAGGGGCACACTGCACCTGCCTCCAGATATCGAAGTAAGGAGCCAAGATGGTGGAGTGAAAAGGTAGTCGCTCTCACTCTCCCCTATCAACCTCTGAAAACCAAGAAAATAACCCCAGAAAAAAAAACCCTGGAACACATGAACTAGAAGAAAGCGAGGGGAGCACTGCAGCAGCCAGCAAATGGGTCTCCCAGTGCCTTAGCAAAAATAAGGAGGCAAAACAAGGGGCCCCAGGCGACAAGTACCCTGCATTCATCTGAAAGGAGGTGAAGAAAACAACCTAAAGGCTTCCTAAAGCCCAGCCTTGCTGATTCCAACCCAACACCAGGTGAGCTGTAGGAGCCCTGAAGCCTCCAATTGTGAAGAAATCCTGAAGCCCAGGTGGTAGAGCAGGCAAACACCAACACCTGGACCTCGAGTGCCTCAGTGGGAGGCGGGGGGAACCGGTGGAAACCAGCTCAGAAAACCACCAGGAGCCTCGGCACTCCACTGCAAAGGAATCTCCCTGTGCATTAGCAGAAATGAGGGACACAACACTGCAGGGGGCCCCAGGCAGACAAAAACCCTGCAGCACCCATCTAAAAGGAGCTGAAGAAAGCTAAAGGAAAGGAAAAGCAGGCAACCTAGAATTGCCTGAAAGTTCCAGCCTTGCTGATTCCAGCCCAACAGGTAAGCTGCCAGAAACCTACAGCCTCCAATTCCAGCATAAGAGGCCCAGCAGCAAAGCCAGTGACCAAGACCTAGGCTCCCAACACAAGAAGCTTGGGTCAGTACCCTCTGTTCCCCAGCAGAAGAGCTCAATCTCTTCAAAGGCCAGGGAACAAAGAAACAGCATGAGTAAAAAGAAACGTTCCATAGATTCATATTATGAGAAGAGTGAAGATCAAGACAGAAATTCTGAAGAGGACAACATTGTCAACAAACCCACATCTGCAACAACAAAAGGGAATATGAACTGGTCTGAAGCCCAAAAAGCCTTCTTAGAAGAGCTCAAGAAGGATTTTAATAGTCAAATGAGAGAGGTAAAAGAGTCCTTCAAAAAACAATTGGCCAGTTGGAAAAAAAATACACTGAAGAAAACAAGTCCCTAAAAAAACAATTGGCCAATTGAAGAAGGAAGGACAAAAACTAACAGAAGAGTACACTGAAGAAAACAAGTCCCTAAAAAAACAATTGGCCAGTTGAAGAAGGAAGTACAAAACTAACAGAAGTATACTGAAGGAAACAAGTCCCTAAAAAACACAATTGGCCAGTTGAAGAAGGAAGTACAAAAACTAACAGAAGAAAACAATCTGTTAAAAACTAGAATTGGACAATGGAAACTAATGTCTCTATGAGAAAGCAAGAATCAGTCAAACAGAAAAAAAAAGAAAAAATAGATGAAAATGTAAAATACCTCATCAGTAAAACAACCGACCTGGAAAATCGACTCAGGAGAGACAATTTAAAAATTATTGGACTACCTGAAAATCATGATGAAAAAAAGAGCCTGGACAGTATCTTTCAGGAAATCATAAAGGAAAACTGCCCAGAAGTCCTAGAACCAGAAGGGAAAATAACCATAGAAAGAATCCACCATCACCACCTGAAAGAGATCCCAAATTGACAACCAAGAAATATAATAGCAAAATTCCAAAATTACCAGATGAAAGAGAAGGTGCTGCAAGCAGCCAGAAAGAAAGAATTTAAATATCATGGAACCACAGTCAGGATTACACAGGACCTTGCAGCTTCTACATTAAAAGACCGCAGGGCATGGAACATGATATTCCGTAAGGCAAAGGAGCTTGGAATGCAGCCAAGGATCAATTACCCAGCAAAAAAGCATCATTTTTCAAGGGAGGAGGTGGATATTCAACGAAATAGGAGACTTCCAAACTTTCCTGATAAAAAGACCAGAGCTCAACAAAAAATTTGATCTTCAAGTACAGGACTCAAGAAGGACTTAAAAAGGTAAATGGGACAGAAGGATACAATATGTTGTTAATAAGGGGGGGGCTGTTTAAACCCCTACAAGGGAATATGAGACTTGCAACCCTTGAGAACTGTATTGTTATTACACCTTGTTAAAGGAGTATACATAAAGAGGGTGGATATTAGTTGACTTTGATGTAATGATAAAAAAAAATCTAATCAAGTGGGTTAAATGGATCCAAATAAGTGGATCAATCTATCTTAGAAAATGTACTGAGAAAGGAGGAGGCAGACAAGGGTAAATTACATTACAGGAAAAGACACAAAATCCTATTACAGCAGAGGGAAAGAAGGGGGGGGAGCATTGTTTGAACCTTACTCTCATCAGATTAGGCTCAAGAAGGGCATAATATAATCAGTTAGGTATAGAAATCTAACTTGCCCTATAGGCAGTAGGAGGGAAAAGGGAAAGAAAAGGGAGGGGGAAAGAAAGGGAGGGGGAAAGAAGGGAGGGAAGCAGCAGTAAGACTAAAGGGGAAGAAAAGGGAAAGGGATAATACAAGGGGGGAGGGACTGAAGGAGGCGGTGGTCAAAAGCAAAACACTAGTGAAGGGGGAAAGGAAAAAGGAGAAAGAAAAGCATAAATGGGGGAAAGGATGGAGAAAAAGACACAGATAGTAATCATAACTGTGAATGTGAATGGGATGAACTCTCCCATAAAACGGAAATGGATTGCAGAATGGATTAAAAACCATAATCCTACAATATGTTGTTTACAGGAAACACATTTGAAAAAGAGTGACACATACAGGGTAAAGGTAAAAGGCTGGAGCAGAATATATTGTCAGCTGAAGTAAAAAAGCAGGGGTAGCAATCCTGATCTCAGACAAAGCAAAAGCAAAAATAGATCTAATCAAAAGAGATAAGGAAGGAAACTACATCCTGCTAAAAGGCACCATAGACAATGAAGTAATATCATTACTAAATATATGCACCAAATGGTATAGCATCCAAATTCTTACAGGAGAAGTTCAGGGAGTTACAGGAAGAAATAGACAGCAAAACTATACTAGTGGGGGACCTGAACCTCCCCCTCTCGGCACTAGATAAGTCTAACCACAAAATAAACAAGAAAGAAGTTAAGGAGGTGAATAGAACATTAGAAAAGTTAGGTATGATAGACCTCTGGAGAAAACTGAATGGGGATAGAAAGGAATATACTTTTTTCTTCAGTACATGGCACATACACAAAAATTGACCATGTACTAGGGCATAAAAACCTCACAATCCAATGCAGAAAGGCAGAAATATTAAATGCATCCTTTTCAGATCATGATGCAATAAAAATTATATGTAATAAAGGGCCATGGAAAGATAGACTAAAAAATAATTGGAAACTAAATAATCTAATCCTAAAAAATGATTGGGTCAAACAACAAATCATAGAAACAATCAATAATTTCATTCAAGAGAATGACAATAATGAGACAACATACCAAAACCTATGGGATGCAGCGAAAGCAGTTCTTAGGGGAAGTTTTATATCTCTAAATGCTTACATAAATAAAATAGAAAAAGAGGAGATTAATGAATTGGGCATACAACTAAAAAAACTAGAAAAAGAACAAATTAAAAATCCTCAACTAAACACCAAATTAGAAATATTGAAAACCAAAGGAAAAATTAATAAAATTGAAATTAAGAAAACTATTGAACTAATAAATAAAACTAAGAGCTGGTTTTATGAAAAAAAATAAAATAGATAAGCCTTTGGTTAATTTAATTAAAAAAAAGAAAGAAGAAAACCAAATTACTAGTATCAAGAATGAAAAGGGTGAAGCTACCACCAAGGAAGAGGAAATTAAAACAATAATTAGGAATTATTTTGCCCAACTATATGCCAACAAATTTGACAATCTTAGTGAAATGGATACATATTTACAAAAATATAAATTGCCCAGATTAACCAAGAGGAAGTAAAATACTTAAATAACCCCATCTCAGAAAAAGAAATTGAACAAGCCATTGATGAACTCCCTAGGAAAAAATCTCCAGGGCCAGATGGATTTACATGCGAATTCTATCAAACATTTAAAGAACAATTAATTCCAATACTATATAGACTATTTGGGAAAATAGGTGAAGAAGGAGTCTTACCAAATTCTTTTTATGATACAAATATGGTGTTGATACCTAAACCAGGAAGAGTCAAAATAGAGAAAGAAAATTATAGACCAATTTCTCTAATGAATATAGATGCAAAAATTTTAAACAAAATATTAGCAAGTAGATTGCAGCAACTTATCACAAGAATAATACACTATGACCAGGTAGGATTTATACCAGGAATGCAGGGTTGGTTCAATATTAGGAAAACTATCAGCATCATTGAGCATATCAACAACAAAACCAACAGAAACCACATGATCATCTCAATAGATGCAGAAAAAGCTTTTGATAAAATACAACACCCATTCCTATTAAAAACACTAGAAAGCATAGGTATAAATGGAGTCTTCCTTAAAATAATAAATAGCATATATCTAAAACCTTCAGCAAGCATTATATGTAATGGGGACAGGCTAGAAGCATTTCCAATAAGATCGGGGGTGAAACAAGGATGTCCATTATCACCACTGTTATTCAATATTGTACTGGAAACCTTAGCTTTAGCAATAAGAGAAGAAAAAGAAATTGAAGGCATTAGAATAGGCAAAGAAGAAACAAAGCTATCACTCTTTGCAGATGACATGATGATATACTTAGAGAATCCTAGAGAATCAAGTAAAAAACTACTTGAAATAATAAACAACTTTAGCAAAGTTGCAGGCTATAAAATAAACCCACATAAATCATCAGCATTTCTATATATTACCAACAAAGCCCAACAGCAAGAGATAGAAAGAGAAATCCCATTTAAACTTACTGTAGACATTATAAAATATTTAGGAGTCTACCTCCCGAAACAAACCCAGGAACTCTATGAACACAATTACAAAACACTTTTCACACAAATAAAATCAGATCTAAATAATTGGAAAAACATCAGTTGCTCATGGGTAGGCCGAGCTAATATAATAAAAATGACAATCCTACCTAAGCTAATTTACTTATTCAGTGCCATACCAATCAAACTACCAAAAAATTATTTTATAGAGTTAGAAAAAATAATAACAAGATTCATTTGGAAAAACAAAAGGTCCAGAATATCAAAGGAACTAATGAAAAGAAATGCAGGGGAAGGTGGCCTAGCAATTCCAGATCTTAAATTGTATTATAAAGCAGCAATCATCAAAACTGCTTGGTACTGGCTAAGAAATAGGGAGGTGGATCAGTGGAATAGGTTAAATATGCAAGACACAGTAGTCAATGACTATAGTAATCTATTATTTGATAAACCCAAAGACCCCAGCTTCTGGGATAAGAACCCACTCTTTGAAAAAAACTGCTGGGAAAACTGGAAAAGAGTATGGCAGAAACTAGGCATAGACCCAAATCTCACACCATATACCAAAATAAAGTCAAAATGGGTTCAGGACTTAGATATAAAGGCTGATACCATAAGTAAACTGGGAGAACAAGGAATAGTTTACCTATCAGATCTATGGAGAACAGAAGAATTCATGACCAAACAGGAGATAGAGAACATTATGAAAAGCAAAATGGATAATTTTGATTACATTAAATTGAAAAGTTTTTGCACAAACAAAGCCAATGCAACTAAGATTAGAAGGAAGGTAGAAAATTGGGAAAGAATTTTTACAACCAGTCTCTCTGATAAAGGCCTCATTTCTAAAATATATAGAGAATTAAGACAAATTTATAAGAACACAAGCCATTCCCCAATTGATAAATGGTCAAAGGATATGAACAGACAGTTCTCAGATGAAGAAATTAAAGCCATCTATAGTCATATGAAAAAATGCTCTAAATCGTTATTGATTAGAGAAATGCAAATCAAAACAACTCTGAGGTACCACATCACACCTATCAGATTGGCCAACATGACAAAACAGGAAAATGATAAATGTTGGAGAAGATGTGGGAAAATTGGAACTAATACATTGTTGGTGGAGTTGTGAAATGATCCAACCATTTTGGAGAACAATTTGGAACTATGCCCAAAGGGCTACAAAAATGTGCATACCCTTTGATCCAGCAATAGCACTTCTAGGGCTATATCCCAAAGAGATCAAACAAATGGGAAAAGGACCCACATGTACAAAAATATTCATAGCAGCTCTTTTTGTGGTGGCAAAGAATTGGAAATTGAGAGGATGCCCATCAATTGGGGAATGGCTGAGCAAGTTGTGGTATATGAATGTAATGGAATACTATTGTGCTATAAGAAATGATGAACAGGCTGACTTCAGAAAAACCTGGGACTTATATGGTCTGATGCTGAGTGAAGTGAGCAGAACCAGAGGACTTTGTACACAATAACAGCCACGTTATGCAATGACTAAGATTGTTAAACTGAACCTTCTCAGCATTATGAGGATCTAAGACCTCTCCAGAGGCCTCAGGATGGAAAATGCTGTCCACATCCAAAGAAAGAATTATGGAAGTCGAATCGCTATCACTTACTTTTACCTTCTGTTGAGTTTTGTTTCATCTTTCTGATGGTTCCTAGTATTGGCTTTAATTTTTACTTACAACTTCACTAATGTGAAAAAAATGTTTAATAGGTATGTAAATGTAAAGCCTATATCAGATTGTGTGCCATCTTGGGAGGTTGGGGGGGAGGAAGGGGGAGATAAATTTTCAACTCAAAAGCATATGGAAGTGATTGTTGATAAATCAAAATAAATTTTAAAAAAAAAGACCTCAAAGTTACTTCGGATGTAGGGTAATTGTTCCCAAGTGGTACTTATCTGACCTTCTCTTTTCACCCCTTTAGGCTCTGAAGGCAGCCAAGTGGCTGCAGTGGCGAACACCTCAGCCCAGAAGGAAACTGCAGACAGCCCCAGGGGCTTCATTGCAGGCTTTCAAGTCTGATCACTGGCTGGCAGGAAGAACTTACTGCTTGAGAGTTGCCTGGAGGGAAAGTATAGGACTAGTATTTTGCTTTTTTTTTTGTTTTTTTTTTTGTTTTTTTCAGCTGGAATGGCTGATTGAGGGGGGAGGTCGGCATGGAGGAGTAGCTCTGAATTGACTTGGAGGGTTTTCTGAGATGGACGGCTAAAGGAGACCTTAGGGGTCATCTGGTCCAACCTCTCCATTTTTGAGAAAATGTAAATGCGGACAAGAAGAAGTCAGGGACATGGCCAAGGGTACAGACCCAGTAAGTACCTGAAGCAGGACCTGAGCCCAGGTTTCTCTTGCTTGACACCCTAGCTGGCTGATATGTTGACATCTGTCTCCTTTGACATCCAAATTTCATGGGCCGAAGATCCCTCAGAAAACACTCCTCAGAAACAGCTGCCTCCCTAAATTGGGATTGGTGTCATTTACCCAGAGAGTTACCAGAGCAAACCAGAGCAAATATCACCCCTTTCCTGAAACGGTTTCTTCACTTTCTGAAATGGGAGGGCAGTGAGGGGATGATCTTCAGTGGCTTCACTCTTAGCCCTACTTGAATGTATTCCTGGAAGCTGGATGTGAAAGCCTAGGCAAGGTCCCTCTTTCCTGCCCTCAGAAAACACCCAGTCTAGTGTGGGGGAAGAAGAGTCTCTGCCACATGGTGAACTTGATCTAGGTTGGGCAAAGGAGGAAGGGCTAGGTGACAGAGGGATCCGGAACAGCTTGCTGCAGTTGGCCTTTCCAAGATGGGAAAGAGGGTGGAAACTGATCACATAGCAAAGGTTTCAATTGTATGCTGAACAAAGGGACCAATCTGGGCTAAATGATTGTCATGGAAGAGTCAGGGTGAGGACAGGAAGCTGAATAACACTTTGACCAAAGATCATGTGCCCTTTACTTTACCAACCTTAGCAGGTCTATCCGGTTATTCTCAGGAAGAGGGGTTCTTCCACAGCTTGCTGAGATCATTCTCAAGGACAGCTCTAAGATCATCTCCCTGATGCCAAAGTCCTGAAGGGGAAAAAGATGGGGCAGGCAACCAAATGAAATTGCCTGTAGAAATGATGCCACAAATACAGGAGATCAGGAATCCTGGAATGCCTTCATCAAAAGCCTCAGTGGCTGGTGCCTGCCCACTGATTATAAGGGAAAAGAAAGCAGAGCTAAAAGAAATGTGGCTTACAATACAAACTCCTCCAAGTTGAACTTTTCCTCTCTTTATTCATGATTGAAAGGGGGATGTGTATTGAACAAAAGGCCAGGGATCTCTCTCTCTCTCTCTCTCTCTCTCTCTCTCTCTCTCTCTCTCTCTCTCAGACACACACACACACACACACACACACACACACAGAGACAGGCACACACAATGCAATCTTTTCTTAAAGATTTTTAAATGAGAGAAATCATCTGTAATTGGGAGGTGAAGAATTGGTGCTCTATAGTGTTATGCCCAACAGTTGACTTACTTTCTAAAGGAGACCTTAGGGGTCATCTGCTCCAACCTCTCCATTTTTGAGAAAATGTAAATGAGGACAAGAAGAGGTCAGGGACATGGCCAAGGGTACAGACCCAGTAAGTACCTGAAGCAGGACCTGAGCGCAGGTTTCTATTGCTTGACACCCTAGCTGGCGGATATGTTGACATCTGTCTCCTTTGACATCCAAATTTCGTGGGCGGAACATCCCTCAGAAAACACTCCCCAGAAACACCTTCCTTCGTAAATTGGAATTGGTGTAGGTTACCCAGAGAGTTACCAGGGCAAGCCAGATACCAGGATTACCAGGAACAGAGCTGATGGTCAGTGACGTCAACTAGCGCCTTTGTGAGGCACGAGCCCACCTCGCCACCGCAGCTCCACTCCCCTCCACAACCACCCCCCGCTGGTTTGGCTATCCCTCCCCTGAGCCAGGGGCTCTACTGGGTTTGTTTTAGCTGCCCCACCACCTAATAGAACCCCAGCCAAGAGAACCTGACTATTCTCTTGTGCTCCATGTGGCTTATCTGACTAAAATCCTTGCATGTGCCCCGCAGGCAGAGAGGAAGAAACAGAACTGGACAAATGTCCATGGCATGATCTATCCATCTCTTTGTCCATCCCATGTACCCCTGATAAAAACCCATTTGTCTGTATCTTCTTATGCTCTTGTATTGTTATATTTTTTCTTTATGTTCATAATACTGAAGAACTCATATTATCTTTCTATATTTGTACAGAGGAATACTCATGTATTCTCTCTATATTCATATGAAAGACTCCTTGTAGAGCTCCTGAAATAGGTACACATATATTGTCTAGGTGGTTCGGTGGACAGAGTGTCTGGTCTGGTCTCAGCAACACCTGAGTTAAAATGCAGTTTCAGTTGTCACCCTGGACTATGTGACCCTGTACCTGTCACTTCACCATATGTGCCTCAGTCTGCTTCTGTGTAAAATGACCTGGAGGGGGAGATGGCAAACCACTCCAGAATCTCTACCATGAGAGCCTCAAAATGCTCCAGAAAGTGTCACAAATGACCGAAAAAGAACTGAATGATGCTTCTGTATTTTTTTTTTCATTCAAGTGTGAGCCCTTTTTCTCTCCATATGTAAACAAGCATTCCACGGTTTCCCTGTGGGTGAAGATGTGGATTCATATATGATGAGAAAGAATATGATGATATCTACAACAACATATACATATATAGAGAGAAAATGAATACATACATACATATATATATATATATATATACATGTACACATATATATACATATCTATACACATATATATATGTATAAAGAGGAAAGAATATGTGAGGATTCACATAGGTGAATATAGGGAACATATGCATACTTATATGTCAATAAATGGAGAAAGATGTATGAATAATCATACATAATACTGAGAGATAGACAGGTACATACATAGGAATATGTCTTCACTATATAAGATTGCTCACATATATGAATAGAGAACAGAGGAATATGTACGTGTGTATACGGACCTAAAGAAAGGATTCGTGGAGCGGCGGAGCCGAGATGGTGGAGTGAAAGCAGTGACTCCCTTGAGCTCTCCTCCAAACCCCTCCAAATACTCATAAAACATGGCTCTAAACAAATTCTGAAGCAGCAGAACCCATAAAAAGGCAGAGTGAAATAAATTTCCAGTCCAAGACAACCTGGATGATCGATCAGAAAGGTATATGGCACTGGGCTTGGAGCGCAGCGCAGTGCAGCATGGGCATGCAGGACACAGGAAACCTGGAGCAGGCCTCAGAGGACTGAATCTCGGGCAGCTGTGGAGGTTTCCAGATTCCTCAATCCACAAATGCCAAAGACAAATTAGAAGGTCAGTGGGAAAACTCTGTTTCTGTGGGTGCCTGAGAAAGGAATTCGGGGTTTCAGCTCCATTGCCCAAGAGCGTGGCCCTGTGGGGGGGCAGCTGCTTCCTGAGCTTCCGGCCCACACACTGAGGGGGAATCTAGTGGCTGATGAGAGAAGGACTGCAGGGATCTCTTTGCCAGTGCTGAGGCAGGAATCTCTTCCTTTGCCCATGTTCGGATCTGGGCCACAGTTCTGGGCAGCGGTACTGGGGTGAGGAGGAGCGCTGGCTTGGTGGAGCTTGTAGTGATTGCGGAGAGAAGCCCCTCCTCACAGTAACAGGACAGAAAGGAGTACTTGTAGTCACAGGCCAGGAAAGGAGTAAACACCTTGCCTCTTATCATACCATCTTGGAAGAACTGAAAATTTACAGGTCCCTACAAGTATCTCTGAAAACAGCTGTACAAACCCCCGAAGCTTGGGACAGTACATTCTCCACATTGGAAGCAGATTGGTACCTTAACAAAGAGATTAAAACTCAAGTAATTGGCCGGGATCATGAGCAAGCAGGGCAAAAAGAGTCTTACTTTGGTGAAAAAGAAGACCAAAATATACAACCAGAAGAAGACAACAAAGTCAAAGCCCCTACATCCAAAGCCTCCAAGAAAAATATGAATTGGTCCCAGGCCATGGAAGAGCTCAAAAACGATTTTGAGAAGCAAGTTAGAGAAGTAGAGGAAAAACTGAGAGTGATGCTAAAGGAGACCCAAAAAAATACTGAAGAAAATAACACCTTAAAAAATAGCCTAACCCACATGGCAAAAGACATCCGAAAACTCAATGAGGAGAAGTATGCCCTAAAAAGCAAAATTGGCCAAATGGAAAAGGAAGTCCAAAAGATTACTGAAGAAAATACTTCCTTAAAAATTAGAAGAGAGCAATTGGAAGCTAGTGACCTAATGAGAAATCAAGACACAGTAGGACAAATCCAAAAGAATGAAAAATTAGAAAACAATGTGAAATATGTCATTGGAAAAACAACTGACCTGGAAAATAGATCCAGGAGAGAGAATTTAAAAATCATTGGACTACCTGAAAGCCATCATCAAAAAAAAGAGCCTAGACATCATCTTTCAAGAACTTATCAAGGAAAACTGCCCTGACATAGTAGAACCAGAGGGCAAAATAGAAATTGAAAGAATCTACCGATCTCCTCCTGAAAGAGATCCCCAAAGGAAAACTCCTAGGAATATTGTAGCCAAATTCCAGAGTTTCCAGGTCAAGGAGAAAATATTACAAGCTGCCAGAAAGAAACAATTCAAGTACTGTGGAAACATAATCAGGATAACACAAGATTTAGCAGCTTCTACCTTAAAGGACAGCAGGGCATGGAATATAATATTCCGGAGGGCAAAGGAGATAGGATTACCACCAAGAATCACCTACCCAGCAAAACTGAGTATAATCCTTCAGGGGAAAACATGGTCATTCAGTGAAATAGAGGACTTTCAAGCATTCCTGATGAAAAGACCAGAGCTGAGTAGAAAATTTGACTTTCAAATACAGGACTCAAGTGGAACATGAAGAGGTAAACAGGAAAGAGAAATCATAAGAGTCTTATTAAGATTGAACTGTTTGCATTTTTGCCTGGAAAGATGATATTTATAACTCATGACACCTTTGTCAGTGTCAGGGTAGCTGTAGAAAAAAAAATTTATGTATGTATATATAGATAGATGGATAGAGGGCACAGGGTGAGTTGAAGATTAAGGGGTCATATCTGGAGAATAAAATGAAGGGATGAGAGGATTAAACTCGGAGAAGAAGAAAGGGAGAGGTAGAATGGGGTAAATTATCTCACCAAAAAAAAAAAACAACACAAAAGTCTGTTAGAGTGGAAGGGGAAACAGGGGAAGGTGAGAAGGAAAGAGTGAATCTGATTCTCATAGGATTTGGCTGAAGGAGGGAATCACATACACATTCAATTGGGTATGGAAAGCTGTGTTACCCTACAGGAAAATAGGGGTGGAAAGGGGACAAGAGAGCAGGGGGATGATAGAGAGCAGGGCAGATTGGGAAAGGGGTTAATCAGAAGTAAATACTTCTGAGGAGAGACAGGGTCAAAAGAAAGAATAGAATAAATGGGAGGGCAGGATAGGATTAAGGGAAATAGAGTGAGTTTTTCACACCATGTCTAATATGGATGTGTTTTGCATAATTGCAGATGTACAACTTATATTGAGTTGCCTGCCTTTTCAATGAGGGTGGATGGGGAGGGAGGAAGAGAGAAAATTTGAAACCTAAAGTTTTAAAAAAATATGTTTAAAAAAATGTTTTCACATGCTACTGGGAAACAAATATAGGAAATGGGATACAGAAGTCTATCCTGCCATAGAGGAAAATAGAAGGGGAAGGGGAGAAGAGAAGGGGAGAGAGATAGAAGAGAGGACAGTGTAGTGGGAGGGATATTCAGATTGCATGACATCTTGGGGTGGGGGAGGGGGGAGATGGGGCGAAAATTTGGAACTCAAAAACTTGTGGAAGGGAATGTTGAAAACTAAAATAAATAAATTTATATTAAAAAAAATGAAGAGGTTTGACCAGAAGACCCCTGAGTTCTCTTTTGCCCTGCCACTCACAAAACCTTCCAAGTCCATTCTGAGCTACTCCTCCATGCTGACCTCCCCCCTCAGTTACCCGTTCCAGGAGAAAAACATAAGCAGCAAACAAAAAGCAACTTGCCAGTACAATGCTTTCCCTCAAGGCAACTCCCAAGCAAGAAGTTCGTCCTGCTAGCCAGTGATCTGACTTGACAGCCTGCAGTGAAGCCCCTGGGGCTGTCTGCAGCTTCCTTCCCATCAGAGGTGTTCCCCACTCCAGCAGACTGGCTACCCTCCCAACCTAAAGGGGTGAAAACGATGATCAGATAAATACCACTTGGGGACCATCCAACTATATCAGAGTTCAATTCGAGCTCTTGAGGCAGGTGCAGTGTGGCCCCTGACGTCCCCCATCCTCGGCAGGGCGTTCAGCTGCTCTCCTGCAATTTCACACCCCGCCAGATTTAAACTGTGGGCCAGCACAGATACTCAGGCAACCATGGGCGGAGCAGTGTTGATGGTCGGTGACGTCAGCGATGGCCTTTGTGAAGTCTGAGCCCACCCTGCTGCCTGGCGACGCGCCTCCAGCCCCATCCACACAGGCCCCCCGCTGAGACGCCAGGAGCCGCTCTCTCGGTCTGCCCATCCCTTGGTTCTTTTAACCCCCGGCCCCTTTCCCCTCCCGGCCACGAGCCCTACTGGGTTCGTTTTACCCGCCGAATCCCCAACGGAACCGCAGACAAGAGAACCTGACTGTTCTCTTGACCTCCAGGTGGCTTACCTTACTGAAACCGTTGCAGGTGCCACACTGGTATAGAAGAGGGAGCGGCACTGAACCAGTGTCCATGGAACAGTCTATCCATCTCTTTGTCCATCCCTTGTTCCCCGGAGAAAAACCTATTTGTTTGTATCTACCTATCCTCAAGTCTTTCTATATGTTTTCATTATGTTCATAATATGGAAGAACTCCCATATTCTCTTTCCATATTCATACTGAGAAATACTTATGTATTCTTTCTATATTCATGCGAAGGACTTCTGGTAGAGCCTCTGACATGGGTAGACATATATTTTCTAGGCGGTTCAGTGGATAGTGTCTGCTGTGGGCTCAGCAAGACCTGAATGAAAATGCAGTTGCAGATGTCACCCTGGGGTTATGTGCCCCTGGCCAAGTACTTCACCCTCTCTGCCTCAGTTTTCTTTCTGTAAAATTAGTTGCAGGGTGAAATGGCAGACCACTCCAGAATCTCTGCCAGGAAATCCTCAAAATGCACCACAAAGTGTCACAAATGACTGAAAAAACAAGTAAATGGTACTTATCTATTTCTTTCTTCATTCAAGTGTGAGCACTTTTTGTCTTCATACATTAACAGGTATCCCACCGTTTCCCCATGGTAGAAGATGTGGACTTCTATATGTTGAGAAAGAATATGATGATTCCTATAACAGCATATAGACATGGAGAGAGAAAAGAGGACTCATATATATAGAAAGAGAAAGAATAAGTGAGTCCTTATTTATGTGAAAATAGAGAATACATGCACACTTCTATGTCAATACATGGAGAAGGATGTATGAATAAACAGACGTAATACTGAGAGATAGAGAAGTACATCAATGGGAATGTATCTTCACAATTTATGATTGTTGACATATATGAATAGTGAACAGAGGAGTACATATGTGTGTGTATGGATCTAAAGAAAGGATATGTGACTATTATTGTTTGAAGACACTTAGATAATACTGGAGTATTCGTATACGAGAATCTAGATAGAAAATATCAGTATAAATATATATGACTATGGAGATTAGGTGAGTAATCACATGTGTCACCATTGAGAGAATATGAATACCCATCCATAAGAAAGTCCCTAGATTTCACCCACTTTTCCCATGAGATTGGACAAATGAGTTCTTATTCCAAAGCTGTTTTGCCTATGGCTATCCCATCTCTCTCCTTAGAAAGTAAGTCAACTGTTGGGCACAACACTATAGAGCACCCTTTCCTCACCCCCGAATTACAAATGATTTCTCTCAGTTTAAATTCCCCATGAAATGATTGTATGGGGGAGGGTGGAGTGCTCCCTGCCTCCGTGTGTGTGTGTGGGGGGGGTGGAGAGAGAGAGAGAGAGAGAGAGAGAGAGAGAGAGAGAGAGAGAGAGACAGAGAGGGAGAGAGATCCTTAGCCCTTTCTTCAAAACACATCGCCGTTTCAATCATGAGCAAGAGAGAAGAAGAGTTCAGCTTGGAGGAGTTTTTATTGTAAGCACATTTCTTTTAGTTCTGCTTTGTCACTGGTGTAGGACCAGCCACTGAGCCTTTTGATAAAGCATTCCAGGACTCCTGAACTCCTGTATTTGTGGCATCATTTCTACAGGCAATTTGATTTAGTTGCCCCGATCTTTTCCCCCTTCAGACATTTGGCATCAGGGAGATGATCTTAGAGCTGTCCTTCAGAATGATCTCAACAAGGTAGGGAAGAACTCATGTTCCTGAGAAAAATCTCATAGACCTACTAAGGTTTGTAAAAGAAAGGGCACGTGAGCTTTGGTCAAGGTGTTATTCAGGCTCCTGTCCTCACTGTGACTCCTTCAGGACCCCCGTTGAACCCACATTGCTCCCTTTGTTCAGTTCAAAATTGATACCTTTGCTATGTGACCACCTTCCATCTTCTTTCCCATCTTTGAAAGGGCAAGTGCAGCAGCTGTGGCAGATCCCCCTGGCACCTAGCTTTTCCTCCTTTGCCCAACCTCTAACAAGTTCACCATATCGCAGACACTCCTCTCCCCCGACACTAGACTAGGTATTTGTGGAGGGCAGGAAAGAGGGGCTTTGCAAAGGCTTTCACATCCAACTTCCAGGAACACGTTCAAGTAGGGCTAAGAGTGAAGCCACTAAAAATCATCCACTCCCTCCCCACCCATTTCAGAAAGGGAAGAAACCCATTCAGGAAAGGGGTGATATTTGCTGTGGCCCAGCCTGGTAACTCTCTGGGCAACCTACACAAATCCCACATTAGGCAGGAAGCTGTTTCATGGCAGTGCTTTGTGAGGGATCTTCCCCCTATGAAACCTGGATGTCAAAGGAGAGAGATGTGAAGATATAAGCCAAGTAGTGTGTCAAGCAAGAGCAACCTGGGCTCAGGGTCTCCTTCAGGTATTTACTGGCTCTAAACCCTTGGCCATGTCCCAGACCTCCTCTTGTCCTCATTTACACTTTCTCAAAAATGAAGAGGTTGGTGGGGCAGAGCCAAGATGGCGGAGTGAAAGCAGTGACTTGCTTGAGCTCTCCTCCAAACCCCTCCAAATACTCATAAAAAATGGCTCTAAACAAATTCTGAAGCAGCAGAACCCACAAAAAGACAGAGTGAAACAAATTTCCAGCCCAAGACAACGTGGATGATTGATCAGAAAGGTGTGTCACACCGGGCTGGGAGCGCAGCGCAGCATGGGTGCACAGTCTGCAGCGTGGGCGCACAGGCTTCAGCAACCCTGGAGCCGGCCTCAGAAGACTGAATCTCGGGCAGCTGTGGAGGTTTCCAGACTCCTCAATCCACAAATGCCAAAGACAAATTAGAAGTTCAGTGGGAAAAGTGTGTTTCTGTGGGTGCCCTGAGAAACGAATTCGGGGTTTCAGCTCCATTGCCCAAGAGCGTGGCCCTGTGGGGGGGCAGCTGCTTCCTGAGCTTCCAGCCCACAGCCTGAGGGGGAATCCAGTGGCTGATGAGAGAAGGACTGCAGGGATCTCTTTGCCAGTGCTGAGGCAGGAATCTCTTCCTTTGCCCATGTTCGGATCTGGGCCACAGTTCTGGGCAGCGGTACTGGGGTGAGGAGGAGCGCTGGCTTGGTGGAGCTTGTAGTGATTGCGGAGAGAAGCCCCTCCTCACAGTAACAGGACAGAAAGGAGTACTTGTAGTCACAGGCCAGGAAAGGAGTAAACACCTTGCCTCTTATCATACCATCTTGGAAGAACTGAAAATTTACAGGTCCCTACAAGTATCTGTGAAAACAGCTGTACAAACCCCCGAAGCTTGGGACAGTACATTCTCCACATTGGAAGCAGATTGGTACCTTAACAAAGAGATTAAAACTCAAGTAATTGGCCGGGATCATGAGCAAGCAGGGCAAAAAGAGTCTTACTTTGGTGAAAAAGAAGACCAAAATATACAACCAGAAGAAGACAACAAAGTCAAAGCCCCTACATCCAAAGCCTCCAAGAAAAATATGAATTGGTCCCAGGCCATGGAAGAGCTCAAAAACGATTTTGAGAAGCAAGTTAGAGAAGTAGAAGAAAAACTGAGAGTGATGCTAAAGGAGACCCAAAAAAATACTGAAGAAAATAACACCTTAAAAAATAGCCTAACCCACATGGCAAAAGAGGTCCAAAAAGCCAAAGAAGTATGCCCTAAAAAGCAAAATTGGCCAAATGAAAAGAAGTCCAAAAAGCTTACTGAAGAAAATACTTCCTTAAAATTAGAATAGAGCCATTGGAAGATAGTGACTTTTTGAAACCACGACACAGTAGAACAAATCCAAAAGAATGAAAAATTAGAAAACAATGTGAAATATGTCAAAAACAACTGACCTGGAAAATAGATCCAGGAGAGAGAATTTAAAATCATTGGACTATCTGAAAGCCATGATCAAAAAAAAGCCTAACATCATCTTTCAAGAACTTATCAAGGAAAACTGCCCATATAAGTAGAACCAGTGGGCAAAATAGAAATTGAAAGAATCTACCGATCTCCTCCTGAAAGAGATCCCAAAGGAAAACTCCTAGGAATATTGTAGCCAAATTCCAGAGTTCCCAGGTCAAAAAGAAAATATTACAAGCTGCCAGAAGGAAACAGTTCAAGTACTGTGGGAACACAATCAGGATAACACAAGATTTAGCAGCTTCTACATTAAAGGACCGTAGGGCATGGATATAATATTCAGGGCAAGGAGATAGGATTACCACCAAGAATCACCTACCCAGCAAACTGAGTATAATCCTTCAGGGGAAAACTGGTCATTCAGTGAAATAGAGGACTTTCAAGCATTCCTGATGAAAAGACCAGAGCTGAATAGAAAATTTGACTTCAAATACAGGACTCAAGTGGAAAATAAAGAGGTAAACAGGAAAGAGAAATCATAAGAGACCTATTCAGATTGAACTGTTTGCATTCCTGCCTGGAAAGATGATATTTATAGCTCATGAGACCTTCCTTTGTCAGTATCAGGGTAGTTGGAGGGAAAAAAAAAATGTGTATGCATATGTACATAGATAGATAGAGGGCACAGGGTGAGTTGAAGATTAAGGGGTCATATCTGGAGAATAAAATGAGGGGATGAGAGAGGATTATATCTGGAGAAGAAGAAAGGGAGAAGTAGAATGGGGTAAATTATCTCACCAAAAAAAAAACACAATAGAAAGTCTGTTAGAGTGGAAGGGGAAACAGGGGAAGGTGAGAGGGTATCAGTGAATCTGATTCTCATAGGATTTGGCTTAAGGAGGGAATAACATACACATGTAATTGGGTATGGAAAGCTGTGTTACCCTACAGGAAAATAGGGGGGAAAGGGGAAAGAGAGCAGGGATGATAGAGAGGAGGGCAGATTGGGAAAGGGGTTAATCAGAAGTAAATACTTCTGAGGAGAGACAGGGTCAAAAGAAAGAATAGAATAAATGGGAGGGCAGGATAGGATCAGGGGAAATAGAGTGAGTTTTTCACAACATGTCTACTATGGATGTGTTTTGCATAACTGCAGATGTACAACTTATATTGAGTTGCCTGCCTTTTCAATGAGGGTGGGTGGGGAGGGAGGAAGAGAGAAAATTTGAAACCTAAAGTTTTAAAAAATATGTTTAAAAAAATGTTTTCACATGCTACTGGGAAACAAATATAGGAAATGGGGTACAGAAGTCTATCCTGCCGTACAGGAAAATAGAAGGGGAAGGGGATAAGAGAAGGGGAGAGAGATAGAAGAGAGGACAGTGTAGTGGGAAGGGATATTCAGATTGCATGACATCTTGGGGTGGGGGAGGGGGGAGATGGGTGAAAATTTGGAACTCAAAAAACTTGTGGAAGGGAATGTTGAAAACTAAAAATAAATAAATCTATATTTAAAAAAAATGAAGAGGTTGGACCAGAAGACCCCTGAGTTCTCTTTTAGCCCTGCCACTCACAAAACCTTCCAAGTCCATTCTGAGCTAGTCCTCCATGCTGACTTCCCCCCTCAGTTAACCCTTCCAGGAGAGAAGCATAAGCAGCAAACAAAAAGCAACTTGCCAAGTACAATGCTTTCCTTCAAGGCAACTCCCAAGCAAGAAGTTCGTCCTGCTAGCCAGTGATCTGACTTGACAGCCTGCAGTGAAGCCCCTGGGGCTGTCTGCAGCTTCCTCCCCATCAGAGGTGTTCCCCACTCCAGCAGACTGGCTACCCTCCCAACCTAAAGGGGTGAAAACGATGATCAGATAAATACCATTTGGGGACCATTCAACTATATCAGAGTTCAATTCGAGCTCTTGAGGCAGGTGCAGTGTGGCCCCTGACGTCCCCCATCCTCGGCAGGGCGTTCAGCTGATCTCCTGCAATTTCACATCCCACCAGATTTAAACTGTGGGCCAGCACAGATACTCAGGCAACCATGGGCGGAGCAGTGTTGATGGTCGGTGACGTCAGCGATGGCCTTTGTGAAGTCTGAGCCCACCCTGCTGCCTGGCGACGCGCCTCCACCCCCATCCACTCAGGTCCCCCTCTGAGACGCCAGGAGCTGCCCTCTGGGTCTGCCCATCCCGTGGTTCTTTTAACCCCACCCCCCTTTTCCCCTCCCTGCCAGGAGCCCTACTGGGTTCGTTTTACCCGCCCCACCCCTCTCAGAACCGCTGAGAAGAGAACCTGACTGTTCTCTTGACCTCCAAGTGGCTCATCTGACTGAAACCCTAGCAGGTGCCCTATAGGCACAGAGGAAGAAGCTGAACTGGACAAGTGTCCATGGCACAGGCTCTACATCTCTTTGTCCATCCCTTTTACCCCTGAGAAAACCCATTTGTTTGTATCTTCCTATCCCCAGCTCTTTCTATATCTTTTTTTTTATTATGTTCATAATATTGAAGAACGGGTGTCATCTCATAGGCCTCCAGGGAGGAGGATCCTAATGCCTCCTAAGGTCAGCAGTTCTACTTCTGGCTAGTTCTCGGTGTTAAGGAAGTACTGTGGGACATCCTTTAAAACTGTCCTGTATATTCAAACAAAAGAGACCTGAATTTCCTCAAGTAAAGCCTTAATTTACTTCTGTGCTACTTCTGCCTAATGTGTAGTCCACACCTAATTTGTCTTCCATGTCATAGCTCTTTCTAAGGGTTGGTAGGTTGGTGTAGTTGGGGGGAAATGTGCCCGATAGGGAAACGGAAGAACTCGATTCAAATCTTGGCTCTTTGATTTATTACCAAGTTGACCTTTGATTTCATTAGATTGAAATCAGTTTTTTTGGAGTAGGTGTCTTCTGAGGTCCTTCCCACGTCTGAATCTATGAAACTCTACCAGTAAATGATCAAAGGTCTTGTTGAGATAACACTTTCTTTGCAATGATTCTTTGAGAAGATAGTCCTATTGTTATTTTCTATGCTTCCATGATCCTAGAAGCCACGTTTATCTCATATCAGAATCCAAAGATGTTTGATTTGCGAAGAGCAAAAAAGACCTTATTATATAGTATGGTTTCTCTTCTATGTGTGTGGTGGAGGGGATCCCATTTTATAGACTATAGGTGCTGCATTTATTTGTAGTAAAATAAGGGCCTATGTAGGACTGGCTGGTAATAATAGCAAATATTTATAAAACTCTTGCTATGTGCCAACCACTGTGCTAATTGCTTTGCAAATATTGTCTCATTTGATCCTTACAATAACCTTGGGTGGTGGTGCTATTATTATCCTCATTTGACAGATAAGGAAAGTGAGGCAAACAGATGTTAAGTGACTTGCCTGAGGTCACACAACTAATAAGTGTCTAAGGCTGGATTTCAACCCAGGATTTCTTGACTCCAGGACCAATGCTTTATCAGTTGTAACACCTAGCTGCCCCTGATAGTAGGTAACAGGGTGTCACTTGTGGAACTCTAAATATGTTGTCGAACATTTTCTGTCCTGTTACAGCGCCTGAGATGCCAGGTTACATTCCTTTTGGATTAAAACATTATTTCCCAAAGACGCATTTTGAAATGAAGGTTTTATCTGGAAGGGTATAATAATAATGAAAATGTTTGTTATGGAGTTATAGAAACACCTAAGAGTTCCATCCTAATGTATCATCTAGCTAAGTTTTAGTAAATGGTAACCTATTCATAGTCACAGAACTCATCAGTAATAGAGCCAGAATTAGAACCTGAAGCCTTGGTCCATGATCCAAACGATAGCTTACATTATTTTCTATAAGAGTCAATATATAGTGTATTGGATAAAGCGCTGGCTTGAATTCAAGCCCATTCTATTAAACACACTTGCTGTGTGATGCTGGGAAAGTCACTTTACCTACCTCTCAATGTTTTGGGCAACTGTTTAAGAGTATATGTCACAGAGAAGGTGTTATTCTGAATGGCGAGGGGGAGTTCCTCACTGATCAAATCCTGAATGTAAACTGTGAGTTCTGGCCAATGAATCTTCATCTGCAGAGCCTAAGTATTGAGTTCCTTTTGCCCAGCTCCAGGTTAACAGGTTCCATCTAGCAAAGGGGGTGGGGTGGGGAAATGGAGCATATATCAGGTTTTAAATGGGAGAGGAGATTGAGAGCATGGGGTGGAGCCTGGAGGGTACTTGCATAGGTCACTGCAGTAAAAAGGTGGAAGGTAGACTCCTATGGGGAAAGGACAAAAAAATAGATGGAGAAATAGAAATAAAAATGAAAGGGATACTAGAAATTATTTACTTCGATTTAGCCCAAGACTGGCCCTAAAAAGATTATATTTTTAAAACATTAGTCACTTAACAATCAATTACTATGCAGACACTGCATTGATTGCCGGAGATGCAGATATAAGCACAAAGAAAGATAACCCCTGCCTGCAAAGAGTTTAAATTCTAATGGGGAAAGACAACATAAAAGGAATCTGAAAAGCTGGGAGGTATACTGACTTAATGGAATGGTGGCAAAATCTATATATAGAGGTAAAAGAACTGAGAGAAGAATGAAATTCAGTGTATGGCCTGGGACTCTTCCCCAAAATGGAGATTCTGGGAAGAATTCACCAGTGAGAGAAGGGAGATGCGGGGTGGAGGGATGTTCCAGGGTGAGGTCACAGATGTTCCTAGAGCAGTCAATCTGAACTTTTGCTAAGCAGAGTGTTTCTGATTTCTAGGGAGAAATAATTTCTATATTTCTGTTATCTTCTTGGATCACTGAAATGCTTTTAGTTCCCATGGTCATTTTGAATAGGTTGACATGTCATAGAACCTTCCTTGTAATGAGCAGTGCTCGACCCTTTCTGTTGCAGTTGGTTTGTTACTAAATTCATGCAAGGTGAAAACTTGGGTTTGGGATAACGTGATATTTATGGAGCTTTCTTTGTCTTTAGATTTATTGGATAGTACTTTGATAGAGCCAAAACAACGAACATTAGAAGAGGACCACACACCATTTTCCCCTGCTGCCTAAATGCCAGGAGAAAACTCAATTCCTAAAGGTAACATTGTACATATAGCAAAGTTAAAGGTAAAATGCTAATTGTGTGTTTAGAAAGGCTGACCTCTGAACCTGGCCAATGTGAGTGACTGGTGCCTGACTAGAAGGATGCTGTAGAGGAAGAATACTGCAAGAGGAGAGGATAAGAGTTCTGAAGATAAATTTCACTCATTTTAAAGTTTTGCTTAGAGCTTGCTTATTACAGAAGAAATTAAAGAAAATGAATGAAAAAGCATTTATTAAGTGCTAACCATGTGTTAAATGCTGAGGATGCAATTACAAAACCAGATACCTTCCTGCCCTCAAGTAGCTTACATTCCAATGGGAACAACACACACAGGGGAGTGGTGGCCAGAGGAGTACACTTTGGTCCAGAAAGTCAAAGTTGCGTCATAAACATTTATTAAGTACCTACTATGAGCCTCCTCTGAACTCTGCTTAGCTCTGCTAAGTGCTAGGGAGACAAAGTGAGCCACAAACAGTCCCTACTTTTAAGGAATTCACAATCTAATGAGGGAGACAACCTGTGAATACTATATATACAAATAAATATGCACACACACACACATATACACACATACATATAGCACATACATACATATACACATATACATACATACGTGTGTGTGTGTGTGTGTGTACACACATATATATATATATTGTAAGTAATCAGTGGGAAGGCTTTAGCATTAAGGGATACTAGGAAAGCCTTCTTGTAAAAGATGTCATTTTATGTGGGACTTCAAGGAAACCGGAGAATCTAAGAGACAGAGATGGGGGAAGGAGAGAATTCCAGACAAGGACAGCAAATGAATATGCCCAAAGTGTGGAGATAGAGTATTTTGTGTACAGGCAACAAAGAAGCCAGCATCAGTAGATCTCAGAGTACAATGAGGGAAGAAAGATATTACATGATTGGAAAGGTACTGGGGAAAGATTATGAAAGCTTTTAAAAAACAAACAGAGGATTTTATACATGATCCTGGAGGTGATGGGGAGCCACTGAAGTTTATGAAATAGAGGGTCTGATGTGATCAGACCTGTGCCTTAGTGGAGCATGGATTGGAGTGGGGAGAAACTTGAGACAAGGAAACCAATCGATATGCTGTTGTGATAGACCAGGCATGAGGTGATGAGGACCTATATCAGAGTGGTAGCAGTGTTGGAGCAGAGGGCACATACAGGAGAGATGTTGTTAAAGTAGAATCAATAGGATTTGGCAACACATTGGACGTGCCAACTGAAGACTTGAGGGTTTGAGCATATGTTTAGGTTTTGAGCCTGTGGGGATGGTTGGTGCCCTTGACAATAACAAAGGAATTTGAAAGAGGGGAAAGTTTTTGGGAAAAGATAAGGAGTCTGGTGTTGGACATGTTCAGTTTAAGATGTCTATAGGACATCCTATTCAAAATAGCCAATAGTCAGCTGTTCGGAGATGTAAGACCAGAGACTGGGAGAGACATGTTGTTGTTCAGTTGTTTCCATCATGCCCTGCTTTTCTTGACCCCATTTGAGATTTTCTTCGCAAAGATACTGGAGTGGCTTGCTATTTTTTTTCTCCAGCTCATTTTAGAGATGAGGAAACTGAGGCAAACAGGGTTAAGAGACTTGCTCAGGGTCACACAGCTAGTAAGCATCTTGGGCTGGAGTTGAACTCAGGAAGATGTACCTTCTTGACTCCAGGCCCAGCATTGTATCCACTGAGCCACTAGCTGCCTGGGTGAGAGATTAGGGCTGGATAAAGAGATCTGAGAATAATCTGCATAGAGATGATAATTGAATCTATGGGAATAAATGGATCACCAAGCAAAATAGTATAGAATAGTATAATATAAAAGAATAAAAGAAGAGGGCCTTGAGGAGTATCCAGGGTTAGCAGGTATGAGCTAGATTAAAGTTCAGCAAAGGATACTGAGAAGCAGTGTTCAAACACGTAAGAGAATCAAGAGGGAGCAGTGTCACAAAATTTTAGAACGATGGAAGGAGGATTCAAGAAGGAGGAGGATTGAAAAAGCATTGGTGACTTTGGAGAAAGCTATTTCAGTTAAGAGAGAAGAGGAAATGAAGTGAAGGCACCCATTGTGGAAGGCCTTTTCAAAGAGTTTACTCGCAAAAGGGAGGAAATAGGATAATAGCTGTTGAGGAAAGATGGTATCATGAAGTGAGGGTTTTTTGAGAATGAGAGAGAAACGAGTGTGTCTATAGGCAGAAGAAAGCAGCAGTAGACAGGATGAGATTGGAGATATTTGACAGAGTGGGAATAATAGAGAAGGTAATCTTTTGGAGAAGACAGGAAGGAATGGGATCACTTGTGCATCTAGAAAGGTTTCCCTTGTTAAGAAGGACCATCTATCTGTTCAGGTGAGACATGACTGAAGGCATCTGAATGATGTTAGATGAGGAAGGGACAAGTGGAAGCTCATGGGAAGTGACCTCATTAGTTCCAGTGAAATATGAACAAGGTTCTCAGTTGAGAGGGTAGGGAAAGGGAAGCTATGGAAAGTTTGAAGAGAAATAAAAAGTTTGAGAAAGTTACTATGGCGAGCAGGATAGCGAATCAATTAGGGAAGTATAAAAGGATTGCCCTTCTGCAGGGAGGGCCCAGTAGAGCTAAAGTGACATAAATTTGTAGTGGACTCAGCATAGTTTTGTAATTTTCTCCAGCTTTGTTGAGTAACCTAAGAACAAGAACGAAGGCAGCAGATGGTGGGAATAATCCGAGTTAAAAGGATATTAGATGGAGCATAGAGAAGCAGATTGATATACTCCGTTCAGGAATAATGACATGTTTGGTCATGGTTCCATAACTGGGGGGATGAGGAGGAGTTTAAATTGAATATTTCTGCCTTTCTACATTTGATTATGAGGTTTTTATGCCCTACTCCATGGTCAATTTTTGTGTAGGTGCCATGAGAAGAAGGTATATTTCTTTCCATCCCCATTCAGTTTTCTCCAGAGGTCAATTATATCTAACTTTTCTAAAATTCTATTCACCTCCTTAACTTCTTTCTTGTTTATTTAATGGTTAGATTTATGTAGTTATAAGAGAGGAAAGTTGAGGTACCCCACTAGTATAGTCTTACTGTTTATTTCCTAATGTAATTCATCTAACTTCTTTAAGAATTTCGATGCCATACCATTTGGTGCATATATGTTTGGTACTGATATTACTGTATTGTATATGATACCTTTTAGCAGGAGGTGGTTTCCTTCCTTAGCTCTTTTAATTGGATCTATTTTTGCCTTTGCTTTGTCTGAGTTCATGATTACAGCCCTTGCTTTTTTTTTTTAATCAGCATAACACATATTCCTCCAACCCCCTACCTTTACTCTGTGTGTTTCTCTCTACTTTAACTGTATTTTCTGTAACAGCACGTTGTAGGATTCTGGTTTTTAACCCATTCTTCTATTCACTTCCTTTTTATGAGTGATTCATCCCATTCACATTCATAGTTTTGATTACTAACTAAATATTTGCCTCCATCCTGTGTTTCCTCCTGTTTATCCTTCTCTCTTTCCTTTCACCTTATCCCTCCTCACCACTGTTTTGCTTCTGACCACCACCTTTCCCCATATGCCCTCCCTTCTGTCAGTTTCCCTTTGGGGAGGAGTTTGAAATGAAAGAGTAGGAGATGGGACAGTGAAGTAGTTAGCAAGAAGGCTGTGGAGGAGGTGGTTGGAGAAGATGGAGTAAAATGAATCATGGGTGAGATTTTGCTGAAGTAGTATCCTCAAAGAGGCAGTCATCAATCAGGAAAGGCTGTGGTGTAAGAGCAGAAGAACCTCCAGAACATGGTCTGGTTGCTAGCCAGTTGCTGAGATGACTTTGAAAAAGAGATTGTTTGAAAAGAGCGAACATCCAAGCAAAGTGTAACAAGTAATACTAGGTGAAGATCTGCATTCAAATCCGGCCTCGGACACTTACTGGCTGTGTGATCTTGGGCAAGTCATTTAATCCTGTTTGCCTCAGTTTCCTCATCTGTAAAATGAGCTGGAAAAGGAAATTACAAATTACTCCAATATCTTTGCCAAGAAAACCACAAGTGGGGTCACAAAAGGTCTGAAATAACTGAACAACAAATGCCAACATGCTTCAGATTAGTCCGTGTTCCATGACTCTTGTTTTTCATTTAATTTTATAATTAACAAAATTATTTTTTTCTCTCTCTTACACTTCTAACATTGAAAAAAACCTTTATAAAAATACACATAATCAATCCAAAAAATAGGACATGTCCAAGTCCAAAAACTATATCCATTCTGCACCTTGCATCCATCAGCTCTCTGCCGGGAGGTGGGTAGTACACGTCATCTTCGGTGCTCTGGAATCTTGTCTGGTCACTGAATTAATCAGTCACGATTTGTATTTAGGGAGTATATTATGCAATAGGCACATAGTAGATGTGCAGCAAATGTTTGTTTTTAATGCAAATTTTTACAGTATCTTTCAACTTATTCTAAGAAATACCTAGCCTCACAGGTCATACCAGACAGTCTAGGAGAGTCTGCTATCATCTCTACCTTGGAAAACTTTACTGAAGAATTGAAGAAAACGTTTGAGGTAATATTGACTTCAACACTGTGATGAATTCATTAAGATCAACATTTCCCTTCGTTGATGCAACTCACAAACCTTTCTAATTATTTATAGGCTGTCTCAGCCAACTAACCCATCACTTTCTGGCTAATCTAGTGCTGAGCTTCACTACACCAAGGTGGGTGTTGGTGGATAAGAGCACATTCTCTCACAAGGCCAACACTGTAAGCCTGTCCCACGTGATAGGATAATCAAAATTGTGTTCCACTGATATGGCCTTTGAGAGCCCAAGGTCACCTCCATATCATGATGAAACACTCCAGTAGGACTTTAGTAGAGGTTGACATAGTCATGGTCAACATAGTAAAAGAATAGGTTGCAGTGACTGAATAATGACCAGTTTTGTAATTTTGTAATGCCTAGTTTTCTGTACTCAACTGCATGTCTGTGGAATAGTTACTTGAGTTTGAGGGGGAGGAGTAGTAAACTTACTCTGATACATATACATAATCACCTAGTCTACCTTCTCACCAGTGTTGTCCATTTCTAGGAAGGCTGTAGAATGAAGCTAACCAGAGCCATACAAGTGAACTCTTCCCCATGTCCTCATTAACACTGCAGTCATACTAACTACTTTAATAAGAAAGGATGATTTGAATTTTTGAATCTTTGTAAAATCTTTGTAAAAAAATTACTGACATGGGAATTTCATGTTCTGTTTGCAGTGTGAATAACTGCAATTTCTGTAGGCCCTTTCAGAATCAATTAAGCAACAAGTATTTATTAGTCACTTGCATGCTTCAGACATTGTTTCAGGGGTGAAGATAAAAAGGCAAAAGCAAAACACATACTATCCTCAAGGAGCTTACATTCTAGCAGAGGTGACAACAGATACACAAATAAGTATACACAAAATAGATCCAACATAAAAAAAAATATATTTTTTAGAAAGGGAAGTTGGAGTTGCAGCTTGGGTGATCAAGAAAGGTTAAATATGGAAGGTTTAATGTTATCTGATCAGTGTTAGATAGGACTCTTTGATGATTCGTTGCCTTTTAAAGAGTTTGTCCACACCAATGGTTAAGGTAATTCTCTGGCCTCATCCTCTATATGGCCAAAATATTAGTGAGCAGTTACAACAATCTTTGAAAACCTTTGCCATTTTTCTTTAAAACAACTCAGAGCGTTGCTAGCATTTTAACTAAATCTTCTGGAAATGTTTTCAAAGGTCCCTTCCAATGTTAAAATGCTGTCACTCTAAGAAAATTATACAAGTTAAGACAGAGTATGTAGACTATGACAGCATGTGCTGAGGAAATGAACGCGAGTCTTCTGTTGCCATATGTTGTTCTTGGCTTAACTAATCAATAGTGTTATCAATTAGCATTCTGGCATCATTCCTTTAAGTGAAAATATAGTACTTTTAGTCATATCTTGCTTAGCTTTTTTTTTTCTTTTTACATTTTTATTGATCATTAATCCCTCCATCTTCCCTTCACCAAGACCCTTCTCAATGAAGAAAAACTGTATGATATAAATCTAATTAACCTTTTGGTTATGATTCAGTCTAGGAACGAGGAAAAAGACGTTTGTTTCCAAAATGCTATGAAAGCATTTGAGAAGTTAACCATGCTTTTAAACCAGATATATCAATGCAGGTAAATACTCATTAAACTGAGTGCAGTAGCCACTTTATGAAATGGTCTAGAGACTGAAAGCAAATTGAAAAAATCTGTGATCTTAAGAAACTTGCCCTGTCACTACCACATGGTAGTCGTTAACGTTTATCTTTCTTCTCTTCTTTTTCTCATTCCTCCTCACCCTTTTTGTTTTTCTGCCCTCTCTTTATTCCCCTCCTTTTTCTTTCATGCCCAGCCTTTAACGTAACCTGGCTGTGTGACCCTGGGAAAGTCTTTGGACTTCTCAGCGTTTTAGGGAATTGTCTCAAGGACTGGAGATTGCAGAGGGGATGCCAAGCTGCATCAGCAAAGGGAATTTCCTCATCCAGGAGTCCCCTATATCAATGAAATCACAGGCCCTATTGCTATCCTTACAAATGATGACTCTCTGGGAGAGGAAGTAGGGAGGATTATGTTGGGAAATGTAGGTAATACATATAACAAACATAGCAACAAAATTTATTTTTAAAAATGATCATTTTGGGGTCAGCTAGGTGGCACAGTGGATAGAGCTCTGGCCTTGGAGTCAGGAGGACCTGAGTTCAAATCCAGCCTCAGACACATGATATTTATTATCTGTGTGACCCTGGGCAAGTCACTTAATCCCGATGGCCTCACCAAAAGAAGCAGAAATAAATTATCATTTTTATTAAGTTGAAAAGACATTGTTTTTCTGGACTGGAGATGGATAAAAGTTGGACAGTATGGGTTGTGCTCTACACTGTTGATAGCCTAGCTCAGGGATGCGGAACCTGTGGCGTGAAGGCCACATGTGGCCCACCAGCTCCTCAAGTATGTCCCTTTGACTGAATCCAAAAGGGCCATACTTGAGGACCTAGAGGGCCACATGTAGCCTCCAGGCCGAGGGTTCCCCACCCCTGGCCTAGCTGCGTTAGAACCCATATATTTTTTTTCCTGGAGATGACCTTGAAAAACAAAAAGACAAAGCATCAGATATGGTATATTGAGGTGAGCCTTAGAGAGATCAGCCTTCAAGGAAGAAAATGGCATATAATGGCAGAAGACAGAAGGGGTAGTAGGTAGGTGTCCTTTCTGAGGGCTTTTGTGTTTGGGAGGCAGTGTGCTGCAATAGTGAAGACAATGAGTTTGGAGTCAGAGAACCTGAGTTCAAATTCTACCTTAGTCGTTTATTAATATTAACTATGATCTTGGGCAAATCACCCAACTTCAGCTAGTCTCAGTTTCCTCACCTGTAAAATGAGGGGGCTGGTCTTGATGACCTTTTTAAGGTCTCTTCCAGCTTGGAATCCATGATCTGTGGTTGGCACTCTAGTGCTGCCACTTGCTTTGTGACCTTGAGCACTTAACTTTACTATACCGCATTTTATACATTTGTACAATGAAGTGGTTGGATTAGACGACCTCTAAGGTCCCTGTAGCTCCAAATGTATGCTCCTGTGACCTAGTATTCTCTGTATGCTCTCGTACCAGCAGCCAGAATGCTCCATATGCACCTCTTTACTCAATATTTCTATAGCATCTTAAAGTTCTACAAAGTGCTTTCCCCTTCCCAGTCCTGTGACGGAGGGTAATGCAAGTATTTTTATTTCCATTCTGAAGGCTCTGGTGAAGTGACTTAACCCATAGTCACACAGCTAATAGGTGACCTTTGAGCCAGGACTAAAACTTGGACCCCTTGATTTCAAAACTCATCATCTTTTCCACTACACCTGCTGTCTTTCAACATACTCCTTGATTTTCTCTAACACATACTTATCTAAAACCTAGAGTCAGTCAACATTGATTAGGTGCCTACTGTATTTTAGGCACTGTGCTAAGCACTGGGGATACAGAGAAAGGCAAAAGATAGTCCCTGCTCTCAAGGAGCTCACAATCTAAAGGCAGAGAAAACATGCAAACAATTGTATGTTCACACAAGCTACAGTTATCCCTTCCCTGTAGAGGGGTTAGGGGCACCTCTGCCATCTGGAAAATCCACATTAAATCTTTTGGTTCTCCCTTCACATCAGAGAAGGTCTGAATTTTTTCTTTTTCTTTTATGGGGTGTTTACTGTACCATATTGTAAAATTTGGGTTAAGTATTTGGTCATAGGCTCTGTGTCATCTGGTGGCCTTCATGTGTAGCCTATGACTTCTGCAAAACTTCCCCCAAATTCCCATTTAATTTCTTATGCCAACCCATAATATATCAAAATTGCAATGGGGAAAATCACAATGTGGAAGGATAATGGTATATGAAGGATAAATTGTAAAGGGAGTAGAATTAAGGAGGATAAGGAAAGGCTTCCTTTCCAATCGGAAGACAGACTTTTAGATTTGGGAATAGATAGAACTTGGCCATTTACACTATTGGAAGAGCCCAATGCTATTTGTCTTCAGAAAGTTTGTGGCAATTCCTGCAAGAGGACTTCTATAGCTATATGTGTTGGAGATTTTTTTAAATGGAAAAATGCAATGTATGAATTTGAACGGAATCCTTAAGTAGCACCACTCAGAAGGAAAGGGAAAAGTCTACATTTGCTTGGTCCAAGATGATAGAAATTCCCACTCCATGGCTGGTCAGTAACTTCTCAGTGACCTTGTGGTGCATCTTAGAGTAGGGGATATCCTTCTTATTGGCTCTTTGAATTCTTAGGGGGAATTGGGGTTATGGCTTAAGGTCAGACTTCGCTCGCTGCATTTGTGTTTTCTCTCCTATCCCAGTCTAAACCAGCTGAGGAAAAGATGAATGAAGACGGCTTGCTCACTCTTTTGTCCTTGACTAAATAAATGATGCACTGACATTGCAGCTGTTGTTGACACCATTCTGTTCTATTTCCATCATGGAGTTATTTCAATTAGAACTGAATATAAAATATTGCATTGGCTTCAAGTTGGATATTTTTTAGCTACTTGTCCACAAACACTCTGTTTTGGGGTTAAGTTTGGTCAGAAGAAAGAATGTTCAGGCAGTAAACAACTTTAAGAACTCTTTTAAAAACTCAGTTGAAGCGATGAGTAATAAAAAAAGAAATCCGTCTTTTCTTTCTGCCAAAGTTAATTTTTTCCTTTTTCCAATTGCTTTAATTTCATCCGTCTCTTCTTAAAATTTGTTTTGGAGTTAAAATTAAACCTTTTTATTTTAGAAAAAAATGAAGGAAAAATAAGATGGAAAAGATGAGGTGCTAGATTTCAGAAAGTTTCTCATCTAGATTGGAATAACTTTCTTTTCCCCAGCAGGTGGGTGTTTTGACTTCTTAAAACTGACGTGAAGCCAAGCAATCTTCAAAATTGGAAAAAAGATTAAAAAATGGAGAGTATATAAAGTACCTGTGAAGATTGAACACATGAAATCATGTACATATTTGAGCACTTGAATTTTTATAATAGGAAAACATTGATTCATATGCCTATTTTTGGCAGTGACCTTGTTTATACTTTAAAATACATGTTAATCAGTTTAAACCATTGAAAAGATTAAGGTCACTGCATTTAGAGATAGAAAGGATATTGGAAATCATTTAATTCAACCTCCTTGACTGTGAATGAGGAAATGGAAGTCCAGAGAGATCATTGTACAGGTAGGAATTGGCAGAGCCATGATGGTAGTCAAAAAGTATTTATGAAGCTCCTACTAGTCCAAATCCGGTCTTGCATACTAGCTGTGTGACCCTGGGCAAGTCATAACCTTTTTACCTCAGTTCCTTTATCTGTAAAATGAGCTAGAGAAGGCAAACCACTCCAGTATTTTGCCAAGAAACCCCCAAATGGAGTCATGAAGAGTCTGACACAACTGAACAACAATAAAACTCCTACTGTGGTGCCAAGGACTGTGCTTGGAGACACAAAGAAAGGCCAAAGACAGTCCCTACTTTCAAGAAGCTCACAGGATGTGAACTTAAAATTCTGACTCCAGATCTTTTCTTTAACTTAACATTGTATTACCCCCGCCCATTACATATAAAAACATTTTTTAATATTCATTTAATTTTTTTTGAATTCCAAATTCTCTTCTCCCTGCTCCCTCTCCTCCCCTTCTCAATGGAAGGCAAGCCATTTGATACAGGTTATACATATGGAGTCATGCAAAACATTTCCATATTAGTCATGTTGTGAAAGAAAATAGACCCCCAAAAAAAACTCCCAAAAAGAGAAAAAGTATGCTTCAATCTATATTCAGAGTCCCATCAGATTTTTCTCTAGAGATGGATAGCATTTTTCATCATAAGTCCTTCAGATGTCTTGGATCATTATATTGCTGGTAATACTGAGTCAGAGGTGGGGAAACTGATGTGCCTTCTAGGTTCTTGGGTGCAGCCTTTTGACTGATTCCAAGTCACTCACAGTTGATTATCATACAATATTGCTGTTAATGTATGCAATGTTTTCCTCATTTCACTTTACATCTGTTCATGTAAGTCTTAACAGGTTTTTCTGAGAGCATCTTCATCATCATTTCATATAGCACCACCATAGTATTCTAACAATCATATACAACAACTTGTTCAGCCGTTCCCCAATTGTGGACATCCCCTCAATTTTGAATTCTTTGCCACCACTAAAAGAGCTGTTATAAATATTTTGGTACATATATGTCCTTTTCCTTTTTTATCTCTCTGGGATATAGACCTAAGAGTGGCATTGCTTATTAAAGGGGTATGCACGATTTTATAGTCCTTTGGGTATAGTTCCAGATTGCTCTACAGAATGATTGAATCAGTATATAACTTCACCAAAAGTGCATTAGTATCTCAATTTTCACACACTCTCCAACATCTTTTTTCTTTTCTGTCACATCAGCCAATCTGATAGGTATCAGGTGGCAACTTAGAGTTGTTTTAATTTGTATTTCTCTAATCAGTAGTGTTTTAGAGCATGTTTGCATATGACTTATAGATAACTTTGATTACTTCATCTGAAAACTACCTGTTCTGTCCTTTGACCATTTATCAATTTAGGAATGGCTCTTATTTTTATAAATTTGACTCAGTTCTCTATATATTTAAGAAATACATAATATTTCTTATATGTAATGTATATAATATCTAATAAATATATTCCTCTTGATCAGAGGAACTTTCTGTAATTTTTTTCACGTATGATTGTTATGTATTTCCTTCTAATCCTATTTCCACGTTATTTATCTTACTTTCTCTCTTCTTTTACTCTGTCCATTCTGAAAAGTGTTTTTGCTTCTGACTTTTACCTCCCCCAGTCAGACCTCCCTTCTATCATTCTCTTCAGCCCACCCCTCCTTATTCTCTTCTGCTCCTACTTTCCCTACTATACTCAGGCAAGTGTGTGTTATTCCTTCTTTGAGCCAGTTCTGGTGAGAGTAAGGTTCACATGCTCCTCATCTTTCCCTCTTCTGTAAAAGCTCTTTTACGTGAGATAATTTACCCCATTCTACTTTTCACTTTCCTCTTTTCTCAGTGAGTTCCTCTTTCTCATCCTGAATTTTGTTTTTTTAATCATCCCATCATATTCGACTCACACCTGTGCCCAACTGTCTATCTATACTCCTTCTAACTGCCTTAATAAGGAGAAAGTTTTAGGAGTTAAAAGTATCATTGTCCCATGAAGGAATGTAAACAGTTTGAACTTATTGAATCCCTTATGGTTTCTCTTTCCTTTTACCTTCTTCTCTATGCTTCTTTTAAGTCTTGTATTTGAAAGTCAAATTTTCCAAATCTTTCTAATAAATGACATTGCCTCCACCTACTACTTACAATAGCACATTATAATCTGTGGTTTGACCTTTATATTATCAACATATTTAATATTGCTTTGAATAATTTTTTACTAGTTGAGATAAATTCCCCCCTTTAAAAAAACACACTTGCTTGTAGACTATTCGTTATATTCTATAAGTAACTAATCTGCATTTTAATTAAACATTACTGAAATTAAATTATTGTTTTTACTTATTTCACTTAAGACTTTTTAAAAATCTTGGATAAATATGCAAAAAAAAATTATTTAGATTTAATTATTTGCCTTACTCCCGCAATCTAGTTCTGTGGGTGAGTAGTTGGTTGTGGTAGACTATACTTTGTCAAGGTATTCAGGCCAATTTGGGTCCTTACAGAATAGATCTCCCTATTAGAAAGATTCAAGCTTTGCCACAAATATTTAAAGAGGCAATCACCATCCCTAGATATATTCCCCACAGATGTGAATGGGCAACTTCTTTTCTATATCAAATCAAGGTGAATGGGAAACAGGAAATGTGTGTCTGTGATTCTCTCTAAACAAGAGCCAGTCATTAGGAAGAGCAATTTTGCCCACGTGAAAAGCCTGTAGGAGTTAGAAGCCCGTAGGACTCAATATGTTCCTCATCCCTCAGTTTGAGGTTATGGACTCAAGGAAGTTATGTCCTCCCATCCATCCCTAAAGTGTCCATTTTGGGTGGCTTGAAGACTGGTGAGTTCTCTGCAGTTCTGGTTGTCTGCACCCACACAAGCTCTATTGGTTATAGCTTCTGAGTACCTTTGTAGGAGTAGACAATCAAACCCAAGTTGGATTTTCACAGGGTTCTTGGTCCGAAAAGGCTCCTTTTTTAAGATGGGGTTCTGTCTCTATCCCTACTTCCAGAATGCATGCTGCTGATGTCTGAACCAGGTAAGGAAGTAGAACATGGTTAAATAAACCAACCTCTGAGCCTTTCCTTGGGAAAAGAAAAGGGATGTGCTATTGGAATGGACTGGTCTGAAGTAGTCAGACTCTTTTTTCTAATCTCTCCATTTTGTCACCTTACTTTGCGAACTGCCTCTGCTGCGTGATGGTACTTGGTTTCATCTGTGGAGAGGACTTTATGAGGAACTTACCCAACATCTCTCAGCCCTGCCTGCTGCCTTCTTGTGTCTGTTTTGTAATATGAGAATTCATGATGCCTCTAGTCTTGACTTTCACCACTGGCACCTTGTTCCATGGTCACTGGAAGTTGAGGGGTTATGGTAGGAGAATACAGATTAACTTCTCCTTCAACCTTGAAAAGCTGCTGGTACTTCCAATTTGCAGTGAGTGCCTTTTTCCACAGGACCTTATGGCACATATCAGATAGAGAGGAATCAATGCTGTGTGATCTTCTAGAGTATCATAAGTGAATGCCCTGGTGCACTCCAAGCAGCAGGGACAGCTTGGCTAGAAGCCCACCTGTGCTGTGCTCAGTAGCAGGCACATCCGGCTCTCTGGATGCCAATAAAAGATTGTGATCCAGGTGTTTCTCTAGTTAAAAAACCCAGAACTCTGATTGTTATGTGAAAGTCAATGGAAGTTATACAGATATGACACAGATGTCAAAAAGGAACTTTCTACATCTGGTGATAAACAGCAAAGTCCCTAGCAGATCCCATGCAGAGGCTGTCGTGACTTGTGGGTTTATGTTGGTGAGAGAGGGAGAGAAAGGAATGGACATGGGACATAAGCCCAAAGCACCAGCATGGGCAGGAAGCTGAGACCACCAAGGTTCTAGGCCCTGTTCCCTCTCTAAGCACCAAGCTTGGTAGAATCAGATATGATGCAAATGGTGTCAACATCTAAGACGACCTGGGGGAGGTATGTAGAGGAAGATAAAGCCTCACTTAGGACTTTTAAGAAGTTCAGAATTCAGAAGCTTTTAGTGGTCATCATTAGGGTTCCAATCTGTCTTTCCAGACAGATTGCACACTTACTTCCCTTCCTTACGCCCTCTATCATGATGATGATGATGATGATGATTTGCTTTTTGGTGAGGCAATCAGGGTTAAGTGACTTGCCCAGGTCACACATCTAGTAAGTGTCAAGTGTCTGAGGTCAAATTTGAACTCGAGTCTTCCAGACTCTAAGGCCTGAGTCCTATCTACTGTGCCACCTAGCTGCCCCATCATGCACTCTTACGTTTCAGCCAAACTAGCTTACTTTGTGTTCTCTGTATATGATATTCCATCTGTTATCTTCATGCTTTTGAATAGGCTATCCTCCATGCCTACCATGCCCTCCCTCTTCACCTCTTCCTTGTAGAATCTACCATGATTTTCAGTTGTTCCAGCTGTGTCTGACTCTTTGGGACGCCATTTGGGATTTTCTTGGCAAAGATGCTGGAATGGTTTCACCATTTCCTTCTCCAGCTCACTTTACAGATGAAGAACTGAAGGATATATGGTTAAGTGACTAATCAGGGTCGCAAGCTAGTAAGTATCTTGAGGCCTACCCTAATGCAAAGCACAGCTCATGTTATTTCTGAGAGGCTTTTCCTAATCTTTCAGTTGCTGTGTTCTCTTCCCCCTCCTCTACTTCCACTGAAATTACTTTATCTTACTCTACATATGATTTATAATTCCTTTGTATTTGTACATCTGTAAACTTACCTGTTTGTTTTCCTGTTAGGGAAATATAGTCATTTTGGGAAGGACTGTCTCCCTAGCACCTAGGATGATGTCAAACACTCAGTACTTATTCAATTGAATTATACTGAAATAAATTCTAAGGAGAAGTGAATATTTAATGGATCTCGTGGAAGGATTGGACAACATTTGATATATCTGTTGAGAGCAGGGGTTCTTAACTTTTTCATGTACCCCTTTGGCAGGCTGGTAAAACCAATGGACCCCTTTTTCAGAATGTTTTCAAATGCATATAATAAAATACCTAAAATTTAAAGGAAACCAATTATATAGAAATGCACTTATCAAGTTTTCTAAAAAATTACATGGACCCTTGGTTAAAAACTCATGAAGTAGAAGAACAATTCAGTACTGCTCTGTGCAAGACACTATGCAAAGCACTGATAAAGAGTATTATAGAAAGAATTCCTCTGGTGTGGGCAATCTCACAGGAAATTGCATTTGAGCCCAGAAAAAAGGCCAGGTTTTCAATCTGTGAGGAGCTTTTCAGGGAAAGAGACTGGTATGAGGTGAGAAGATTAAAATTTGATCCATTTCATTTTCTTATTGATCCTGTTTACAAGTAATTGGTTTCGTCCTGTAACTGTCATGGTTCTTTGTCCCTGAGCTTAATTCAGAGTTCTGCTGGGGTGTGATGATTTCAGTTTAAAAATCTAGCTCTCCTGCCTCAAGGAATTTTGGTAATGGGGGCTAGCAATGACCCTTCTTCTCTCAGGAGACCAAGAAGTGCTCATTGAGTGCAGGTGCAAGATAATGGCCCAGACTTTTGGACAGCAAACCAGACATCCTTGAAGGATAGCTTGGTGGAGTAAAGATATCAGACCTTGGAGAATGCATGTGAATGCAAAGGGGAGGTCAGGGACGTTTCTCCCAGTTAGGAGGTTATTGAGCTGGGTGAAACCTGTCCCATGGGATGTGAAAATGTACTTAAGGTCTCAAGCATTCCTCAGATAAGGAGCCAAAATGGGAATCAAACCTTCCCAAATAATTTGGCTTGAGGAAAGTTCATCTGACTCTGACTTAGTAGGTATACTGTAGGTCTCCTCTCTGTATCAGCCCACTGTGGATCTTCTAAATGCAGTTCGATCTGTGACCTCAGTTTACCTATAGAGTCTGTTTCAACTAGGTTCATTTCTTTAGGAGATGTATGAGAGTATGATTCTGTTTAACTAAGTTTATTCAATTTGTATGATATTGAAAGAAGCATAGGATGAATCTGTCTTTAAAAAAAAAAGAACATTTTATAGCCTACAAGAATGCATGAGATTACAATACACAATAAAATTTAGTTCTTTATCTGTTGTAATTTTCTCTATCAAAGTTTTTCAGAAACTTCATTTGGAGTTCAGGATTATTTTTCTATCTCCTAAACCTGTGCTTAAGCATAATAAAACTGCCATAACTTTTACCTCCATAATAGCTGCTGTTGTGGTCAAACTATTTCGGCAGTAGGTATGTACCACATGAACTCAAAAAGGAGATATTTTTCCCCTAACAAAATGATAGCTAATTTAGTTTATTGTCATTCTTTATTAAAATATTATGTGATTGTATCATGCAATTCTCTTGCCCTCTTAGGGCAGCTGGGGGGCACAGTGGATAGAGCACCGGCCCTGAAGTGAGGAGGACCTGAGTTCAAATTTGGCCTCAGATCAAATATGTGACATTTCCTAGCTATATGACCTGGGCAAGTCACTTAACCCCAATTGCCAGAAAAAAAAAGGTTCTCTTGCCCTCTTGAGCCCGCTTTGCTTTTAGAGTCTCATTGATGGGATCCTATTTGTCTTTTTTAACTTTTTGAAATGCATTATTTACATACCTAGTATGGTAAGGATGATAGAGAGCCTATCAGGAAGAGTTAGATTCACGTGTAGTCTTTGATGCCTACTGGCTGCATGACCTAAAATTTCAGTGTTCCAGACCAGTGGTGTCAAATGCAATCAGAAATGAGGGCATTAACCCATTTAGAAGGATCCCTTTATGTTTTTTTCTGTCATTTTCAGTCATATCCAACTCTTCAAGACCCCATTTGGGATTTTCTTGGCAACAATATTAGAGTGGTTTGCCATTTCCTTCTCCAGCTCACTTTATAATTGAGGGAACTGAGGTAAACAGGGCTAAGTGACTTGCCCAGGGTCAAGTGTCTGAGGCCAGGTTTGAACCCAGGATGATGAGTCTTCGTGACTGCAGGCCTGGTGCTCTAACCACTGTGCCACCTAACTGCCCAATACAGATGCATATGAACTTAGTTTTAGAATGTTATATTATGTTTGTATATTTGTTTATTTTGTTAAACGTCTTCTAATGACATTTTAATCCAGGGCTGGTACTGGGTCCAAGCTACAGCAAAACACTTGAGTGTCTCCTGAACTGGATTAAAATGTAATTAGGAAATGCTTAACAAAATAAACAAAGGTGCAATACAACATAGATAATGTTAATTTGAAGTTTTCTAAGTCAATCTGCAACCCTGAGGGATTCCTTTTGGTTTGAGTTTGACACTGCTCTAGACAACTCTCTAAGACACTCCATTTCAGAGAAGGTGCCAATCTAAATTGGTAGCAATGCTTTCTTTCCCTGGAAGTTCCCTAGTCCAATGAAATCACAGGTCTAGTCATCATCCCTATCCATGAAAAACTCTTTAAGATGATGGTTATGTTTTCTGTCATTTCTGCTTTATTATCCAACTCTTCCTGGTTCTGAGTCAGAAGCAGACACAGATCAACACTCTCTGAGCTGTTTCCTCTACCTTTTCAAAGCCAAAGTTATTAGGAAGGTAAATCAGGCATTTATCAGAAGCTCTGCTTTTAGCAAGTAGGAAAAGGAGCTACCTGGTAGGAAATGAACCTCTTGGCATATGTAAGAGTTTCTTCAATACTGTGAGGATGTTGATGGTACCATGGACTAGAGACATCCAACATGTATCCCTTAACAGTATAGTGGTCCACTACCAGTTGACTCCCTTATTCATAAAAATTTGATTTCTGTGCAGAAGGAAATTATATTCTGTAAAATTAAAGTAACTTAAAAAATCTTGGCATGGCTGTAATTATTCCAAGTAGATATCATTTATTCTTTCAAGAAAATGAACATCTATTAATGTGCAGAAACAAGGTTTGTTTACTCTAAAAGGAAAAATATTTCACCTTCAGTATCCATATGCCAAATCACGACAAAGTTGTGAAGTTGGTAGTCTGTCATCAATGCCCGCCATTCTAGTTTTGTCTTCTTTGATTCATTTCCATCACCATCAAACCCATCCTGGCCTGACTTTTCCCTCCATATCCTTCTGTTTGAAAAAACTTTAATTCAAAACACATTTACTGTCATTAAGTCAAATGTGCTCACTATGTGCCAAGCAATTAGTGCTGGGGACATGATGAAAGGCAAAAGCTCAGCCCGTGTCAATAAAGGAGCACGCATTCTAATAGAGAGATAACATGTAAACAACTATGTACATACAAGATAGATACAGGGTAGATGGAAGAGAATCTCAGGGGAGAAGTCACTAGTATTAAGGGGTATTGGGAAAGGCATCTACTATATTGCAGGCACTGTGTTGAAAAGTGATAAATCAAGCATTTATTAAGCACTTGCTATTCAGTATCTTTGAAAGAAAACCACAAGTAAGGTCATGAAGAATAGGACATGACTGGAAAAAAAAAGACTGAACAACATGTGTCAAACACTGTGGTCAGGGTGTGGGGATGGAAATACAAGCAAGACAGTCCGTTCCCTTGAGTTTACATTGTGATGGAGGAAGGCAAAAAACACATAAAGAGGAGGTGGGAAAGTGGGGTATGTGTGGGGGTGGTATGATGTGGAGATGGCTTGGAAGTGGCATAGAGACCTGGTTCCAGGTAAAATAAGGCTAAAGCTCACATATGAGACCCCAGCATTCCAGGGGTGGAGTCCAGGGTTCCTCTGGGTGAGGGAAGGGGAGGAGAACCAGAGTACAAGGATCATAATCAAGATGACCAAGCAGACTCTAAAGATGGAACCAGACATCCCTATATGTGAGGAGCTTACATCCTAATTAGAAGGATAAGACTTATGCCAACATGCTGATAGGTAGAATGTATAGATGTCTAGTAGAGGTTCAACAGAAGGGGATGGATTCAGGGACACATCACTTCAAGTAGGGGAACTGAGAGCCAACTTTTAAATGATTAAATGTTTGGCCTTCATAGTAGAGAAACAAAAATGGCCACACATGAATTTTTTGATTACCTCTAGCAGAGTGTGGATGCAAAAAATTAGACCACTTTATGCCTTCCTTTCTATGATGTGGATGAAATTGGTTATTCCTGTTTTCACAACTATGCAGGGAAAGGAAGTTCATTGTTTGCTATTTGCCCAAGATCTAAGTACATCCGTAGCATTTATAACTCCTCACTCTTGCCTCAAGCAATTATATCAATGCACTCAGCCCTGTCGCTGCTTGTTTCAAACTGGCCAAGGTGAAGTCCATTATATACTATAAACAGATGTTCAATTCTGAGTCATTTATCAGGGATGCATTACATGAAGGAAGAACCCATTTTGAAACAAATCTTAGTCAAAAAAGAAAAAAGTCACCTGTAATACACAGTCCAAAAAAAACCCGAAGAAAATATTTGTGGTTTTAAACCCATAAATAGTTTAAAAGGGGAGTCTCAATTTTGAGAAGCAGCATTCCTTGTCCAGAAATATTTTTTCAGCTTTTTTTTCCTTTTCAAAAGTACTATTTCCTACTGCGATATCTGAAAAGTAGGTAGTCCTGGGCTTGAATCTTACTTCCAACAAGCAGATTAGTTGCATTAACTTCTGTGGTTGTCTTTTTTTGTTGTATAAGAATTACTTCTTCCTTCAAAATGAATCGAACCTCACCTTGTAAACTGGTGTTGTGAGTGAATCTTATATCTATTTTTTTGTTTCCTGGTTTCTCAAAAACCATCATTGCCCTGCACCCGATTCCATCCCTGTAGCGCTGTTGAGAGCACAATAGAACATTCAATGTGCCATTCTAGGTCTGAGCCTTGCATTTATTCAGGCTTGCTGGTCAACCTCCGGGAGGGGACCTTAGACAAATAACTGCGCCCGCTTCCCGTGGAGTCGACCGCCTTGAATCTGAAAACCCCGAGCAACTAAAGGCACCATGGTCGGGTGACCACGGCTCAGCACCCTGTCGTCCCCCACCCCAAAGGGGCAAACATGGCCCTCTTTTTCCCCACCGAGGGGAAAGCCCGAGACCCCCCGCCTTGAGGCCCCTCACATTCAGATGGAAGACAGAAAACTTTCACATCCTTGCATTGTGCTCAGCTCTTTTACTGACCACTTGCTTTGGTTACAGAAACTTGCCATAAAAGGAAAAGCAAGGACATGATTAGATAAAACATCATTTCCCAACCACACCATCGATTCCACTACTTCTTTTTTCTTAATTAATTAATTAACTTGTAGTTTTCAATATTCACTTCTGTGAAATGATCTCCCATCTCTCCCCTCCCCTCATACAAGCACGGCATGTAAATTCATATAGGTTACATATACATTTATATTAACCTATCTCCACATCAGTCATGTTGTAAAGAAGAATGAGAAGTAAGGGAGAAACCACCAGAGAGACACAGAGAGACAGAGAGAGAGAGAGAGAGAGAGAGAGAGAGAGAGAGAGAGAGAGAGAGAGAGAGAGAGAGAGAGAGACAGAAAGCAAGTAATGTGCTTCAATATGCATTCAGACTCCATAGTTCTTTTCTGCATGTGGACGCATTTTCCATCCTCAGTCTTTTGGGAGTTATCTTAGATCCTTGCATTGCTAAGAAGAGATAAGTGCATCAAAGTGACTTGTCATCTCATAATGTGACTGTTACTGTGTACATGTTCTCCTGGTTGTGCTCACTTCATCAGCATTACTTTATACATATACAAACATATATGTATTTTTATATATGTATCTATATAGATACATATATATGTATACATATATATGTACTTATAAGTGTGTGTGTGTGTTTTTCTGAGTCCCCCTGTTCATTATTTCTCATAGCACAATAGCATTAAATGACATTTATGCACCACCACTTCTTCAGCCATTCCCCAACGGATGGGTATCCCCTCCATTTCCAATAATTGGCCACCATAAAAAAACTGCTATAAATAATTTTTGTACACTTGGGTCCGTTTCCCATTCATATGATCTCTTGGGATACAGTCCTAGAAGGGGTATGGCCACGTAACAGTCCCAAACTTCTTAGCCAACATCAGATTGTTTGGAATATTACTGCTTTTTAAAATTTTACATAGAATTGAAGATCTAGTCTAATAGGCCTCCTTCCTTCACATTCACCACCCCCAGTCCTTCCCACCCTCCCTCCCTTCCTCCCTCCCCATTCATTCTCTTGATAGTTTCCACTTGTTGTTCTTCCAGTGGAATTTTCTCATCTTCCCACCCCACCCTACTCTACCCCACCTCACCTGACCTAACCTAACCCCCATTCCCCTCTATAAAATGGTTCTCTGGTTATTTCAGTGGCATGGCAGTGAAAAGAAAAACACATTTTGGAAGACTCTTCCTTTGTATTAGCTTGGTAGTAGGCCCAAGTCAGTGCCTGCTGATGTTTGGGCTTTCTAGGTGGTCATTGTTTCTGTATTTATTGCTGTATCCCCTGTGTGTGTGTCCTGGGAGAAGATCAACCTGTGACCCAGGAGTATTCCTTTACAATTATGGTCCTTATGCCCAACCTCTAACAAGTTCACCATATCGCAGAGACTCTTCTCCCCCCACACTAGACTGGGTGTTTTCTGAGGGCAGGAAAAGAGGGACTTTGCCTACGCTTCCACATCCAACTTCCAGGAATACATTCTAGTAGGTCTAGGAGTGAAGCCACTGAAGATCATCCACTCCCTCCCCTCCCATTTCAGAAAGGGAAGAACCCCATTCAGGAAAGGGGTGATATTTGCTCTGACCCACCCTGGTAACTCTCTGGGCAACCTACACAAATCCCACATGAGGCAGGAAGCTGTTTCTTGGCAGTGCTTTGTGAGCGATCTTCCCCCTATGAAACTTGGATGTCAAAGGAGAGAGATGTCAAAATATAAGCCAACTAGTGTGTCAAGCAAGAGCACCCTGGGCTCAGGGACTGCTTCAGGTACTTACTTGCTCTGTACCCTTGGCCATGTCCCAGACCTCCTCTTGTCCTCATTTACACTTTCTGAAAAATGAAGAGGTTGGACCAGAAGACGCCTGAGTTCTCCTTTCGCCCTGCCACTCACAAAACCTTCCAAGTCCATTCTGAGCTACTCCTCCATGCTGACCTCCCCCCTCAGTTACCCGTTCCAGGAGAAAAACAGAACCAGCAAACAAAAAGCAACTTGCGAGTCCAATGCTTTCCCTCAAGGCAACTCCGAAGCAAGAAGTTCGTCCTGCTAGCCAGTGATCTGACTTGACAGCCTGCAGTGAAGCCCCTGGGGCTGTCTGCAGCTTCCTCCCCATCAGAGGTGTTCCCACTGCAGCCGACTGGCTCCCCTGCCAACCTAAAGGGGTGAAAACGATGATCAGATAAATACCACTTGGGGACAAATAAACTATATCAGAGTTAACTTCGAGGTCTGCAGGCAAGTGCAGTGTGGCCCCTCACGTCCCCCGACCCTCGGGAGGGCGTTCAAGTGTTCTCCTGCAATCTCACACCGCGACAGATTTGAACTCTGGGCCACCAGAGATACTCAGGCAACCGTGGCCGGAATACAGTTCATGGTCGGTAACGTCAGCTCCACCCGCTTCCCACAGGCCCCCGCTAAGACTCCAGGAGCGGCCCTCTCGGTCTGCCCATCCCTTGGTTCTTTTAAACCCCCCCTTCCCCCACTCGGCCACGGGCCCTACTGGGTTCCTTTTACCCGCCCCACCCCTAACAGAACCCCAGACAAGAGAACCTACTATTCTCTTGTCCTCCAGGTGGCTTACCTTACTGAAACCATTGCAGGTGCCACACAGGTATAGAGGAAGGAGCAGAACTGGACAAGTGTCCATGGCACAGTCTATACATCTCCTTGTTCATCCCTTGTACCCCGGAGAAAAACCTATTTGTTTGTGTATTCATACCCTCAAGTCTTTCTATATGTTTTCATTATATTCATAATATTGAAGAACTCCCATATTCTCTTTCCATATTCATACTGAGAAATACTTATGTATTCTTTCTATATTCATATGAAGGACTTCTGGTAGAGCCTCTGACATGGGTACACATATATTATCTAGGTGGTTCAGTGGATAGTGTCTGGTGTGGGCTCAGCAAGATCTGAATGAAAATGCAGTTCCAGATGTCACCCTGGGCTATGTGCCCCTGGCCAAGTACTTCACCCTCTTTGCCTCAGTTTTCTTTTCTGTAAAATGAGCGGCAGGGGGAGATGGCAAGCCACTCCAGAATCTCTGCCAGGAAAGCCTCAAAATGCACCACAAAGTGTCACAAATGACTGAAAAAACAACTAAATGATATTTATCTATTTTTTTCTTCATTGAAGTGTGAGCACTTTTTGTCTTTATACATTAACAAGTACCCCACCATTTCCTGTGGGAGAAGATGTGGACTCCTATATGTTGAGAAAGAATATGATGATTCCTATAACAGCATATAGACATGGAGAGAGAAAGAGGACTCATATATATAGAAAGAGAAAGAATAAGTGAGTCCTTATTTATGTGAAAATAGAGAATACATGCACACTTCTATGTCAATACATGGAGAAGGATGTATGAATAAACAGACGTAATACTGAGAGATAGAGAAGTACATCAATGGGAATGTATCTTCACAATTTATGATTGTTGACATATGTGAATAGTGAACAGAGGAGTACATATGTGTGTGTATGGATCTAAAGAAAGGATATATGACTATTACTGTATGAAGAGACTTGGATAATACTGGAGTATTCGCATACGAGAATCTAGATAGAAAATATCAGTATAAATATATATGAGTATACAGAATAGGTGAGTACACATATGTGTCAACATTGAGAGTATATGAATACCCATCCACAAGAAAGCCCTTATTTTTCACCCACTTTTTCCATGAGATTTGCCAAATGAGTTTATATTCCAAAGCTGTTTTGCCTATGGTATCCCACCTCTCTCCTTAGAAAGTAAGTGAACGGTTGGGCACAACAGTATAGAGCACCCTTTCTTCACCTCCCAATTGCAAATGACTTCTCTCAGTCTAAATTCCATATGAAACGATTCCATTCAGGGGGAGTGTGCCCTGTCCCTGTTTGTGTGTGTGTGTGTGTGTGCGTGTGTGTCTGTGTGTGGGTGTGTGTGAGAGAGACTGGGATGGAGACAGAGACAGAGAGGGAGAGAGATCCTTAGCCCTTTCTTCAAAACACATCCCCTTTTCAATCATGAGTAAGAAAGCAGAACAGTTTCGCTTGGAGGAGTTGGTATTGTAAACCACATTTCTTTTAGCTCTGCTTTCTTTTCTCTCATTGTCACTGGTGTGGGACCAGCCACTGAGCCTTTTCATAAAGCATTCCAGGACTCCTGAACTCCTGTGTTTGTGGCATCATTTCTACAGGCAATTTGATTTAGTTACTTGCCCCATCTTGTCCCCTTCAGACGTTTAGCATCTTGGAGATGATCTTACAGCTGTCCTTGAGAATGATCTCAATAAGCTAGTCAGAACCCATTTTCCTGAGTAAAATCTGATAGACCTGCTAAAGCTGATAAAAGAAAGGCCACATGAGCTTTGGTCAAGGTGTTGTGCAGGTTCCTGTGCTCACCCTGTCTCCGCCAGGACCCTCATTTAACCCACATTGCTCCTTTCTTCTGTCCGAAATTGATACCTTTGCTATGTGATCACCTTCCAACCTCTTTCCCGTCTTTGAAAGCCCAAGGGCAGCAACTTGTTCCAGATCCCCCTGTCACCTAGCTTTTCCTCCTTTGCCCAACCTCTAACAATTCCCATATCGAAGACACTCCTCTCTTCCCACAGTAGACTGGGTGTTTTCTGAGGGCAGGAAAGAGGGACTTTGCCTAAGCTTTTACATCCAACTTCCAGGAATACATTCAAGTAGGGCTGGGAGTGAAGCCACTGGAGACCATCCACTCCCTCCCCTCCCATTTTAGAAAGGGAAAAAATCCCATTCAGGAAAGGGGTGATATTTGCTCTGACCCACCCTGGTAACTCTGTGGGCAACCTACAGAAATCCCACATTAGGCAGGAAGCTGCTTCTTGCAGTGCTTCCTGAGGGATCTTCTGCCTGTGAAGGGTGGATGTCAAAGGAGAGTTGTCAACATATAAGCCAACTAGGGTGTCCAGCAAGAGAAACCTGGGCTCAGGCCTGCTTCAGGTACTTACTTGCTCTGTACCCTTGGCCATGTCCCTGACCTCCCCTTCTCCTCCTTTACACTTTCTCATAAACGAACAGGTTGGACCAGAAGACCCCTGAGTTCTCCTTTAGCCCTGCCACTCACAAAACCTTCCAAGTCCATTCTGAGCTACTCCTCCATGCTGACTCCCCCTGAATCACCCATTCCAGGAGGAAAACATAACCAACACACAAAAAGCAACTTGCGAGTCCAATGCTTTCCCTCAAGGCAACTCCCAAGCAAGAAGTTCATCTTTCTAGCCAGTGATCTGACTTGAAAGCCTGCAGTGAAGCCCCTGGGGCTGTCTACAGCTTCTTCACGATCAGAGGTGTTCCCCGCTCCAGCCGACCGGCTTCCCTCCAAACCTGAAGGGGTGAAAACGATGGTCAGATAACTACCACTTGGGGACCATTAAACTATATCAGAGTTAACTTCGAGGTCTTGAGGCAGGTGTAGTGTGGCCCCTGAATCTGCTCTCCTGCAATCTCACAAACTGCCAGATTTGAACTCTGGGCCACCAGAGATACTCAGGCAACCATGGGCGGAGCAGAGCTGATGGTCTGTGAAGTCAGCCATGGCCTTTGTGAGGTCTGAGCCTTTGGCCACCTGGCGAGGCAGTTCCAGCCCCCTCCACAGCGGCCCCGCCGAGACCCCAGGAGCCGCCCTCAGGTCTGCCCATCCTGGTTCGGCTAACTGCCCACCCCACCACGGGCCCTACTGGGTTTGTTTTACCTACCAAGCCCCCAAAAGCACCCCAGGCAAGAGTACCTCAGTATTCTTTTGGGCTCCAGGTGGCTTATCTGACTGAAACCATTGCAGGTGCCACACAGGCATAGAGGAAGAAGTGGAACTGGACAAGTGTCCATGGCAGTCTATCCATCTCTTTGTGCATACCTTGTACCCCTGAGATTCAGCCCCCTCAATAAATATAGGAGGTAGCTGGTGGAGGATTGTGGTCAGCAAAACACTGTCTCCCAGGTCACCCATGCCCTGAGAAGCTGGGGAGATCAATGACCATGCTCTTCTTTCATGGATGAGAGAGGGATAGCCATGTCAGAGGATAATCAAAGAAATGAGCAAGCAACCATGCCCAGCCACCAGCACCAGGCAAAGTGTAAATGTACCCGCTGACAAGTACAAAACTGGGAGGAAATATATCCAAGAAAATGGCTGGTCGTAGCTATGAAGGATATTTGTTAAATAAGCAGCAAATTTTGTGGAATGTCAGAGCTAGACGTGACCCTGGAACAGAAAACATCAGAGATTGAGCAGATCATATTATCATGACAGAATTCCAGAGCTGAAAGGGACATTGGAACCCAGAACATCACTGCTTCAAGGGGACCTCTGACTACATACACTGGCCACACTAGAAGGGTCCTCAGCATGCAGACAGGCAGAGTTGGAGGGTCTTCAAAAACTGAATATATTTTGTCAAAAGGGTATTTGCCTAACTTCACACAGTTAACGCTACAGATCTTCCCAGTTATGGAGTGAAAATGAGGTCATCTATTGGTACAGTTGCTTGTCATTTTTGATCCTTCAAAGCTAATTAAGACCATAGTCTTCCTTCCTCTGTTTGACTTCTGGCAGAACCTGGGACATATACGGTGAAAATGCAGTCTACCTAATTCTGGAGTGAATCCCTCCCCTGAGTGATTTCTCACAATAACTAAATAAAAAAGGGAAAGAAAGAAATTTTTCAGTTGCCAGATCATACAAATGAACCCATGCAAGCCAGCAGAGCTGGGTCTGGTCAAGTGTCTGGTCTAAGACTGGATTTGAACTCAGGTCTTCTGTCTCCAGGACCGGTGCTCTTTCACTGAACCACCTAGCTGCCCCTGTCTGAATTTATTTTGGAAAGTGAAAATAACCTCCCAAGGGAAATAAATGCCGAGACAAGGGCTGCAAGGCCAGATGGAGTTGGAGTTAAGATTAGCTGCCCTCTTTCTTACGCTGTAAACTTTCTTTAACATAGGCATTTTTTAGCTCAGATGAGAGGTGATGGCAACACTAGCTCTTCTCATACTGAGAACCCTGATTCTGGGTCAGAAGGCACACAGGTCCAAGCTCCAGCTCCACTTCTGGACCTTGAGGTGGTGATGAGAATCAGGCCTCATTTTTCTCATCCTAAAATGGGAATAGTTGTTTCTCACAAATGCACGAAGCACTCCATCATCACCCTAAAATAATACGTTGTTTTCAGTCATGTCTGACTCTCCATGATCCCATTTGGGTTTTCTTGGCAGAGATACTGAAAGCAGTTAGACATTGCTTTCTGTAGCTCGTTTTACAGATGAGCAAACTGAGGCCAACAACACTTCAGTGACTTGGCCAGGGTCACACAGAGAGTAGGTATCTGCAGCCAGATGAAGAGTGCTGGGCTATAAGTCAAGAAGACTCCAGTTCCAGTACTGCCTCAGACACCTACTGGCTGCATGTGGCCCTGGGCAACTCACTTAGCTGCTGCCTGACTTGTTTTCCCCATCTGAAAATGGGGATAATAACAACACTTACCTCCCAATGTTGAGAGGATAAAAGACAACCTTTACAAAGTGCTTTGCAAACCTTAGAGAGACATAAGGACTAGAGCTATTATTGTTATATCATTGATATTGGTATTATTACTCTTCCCAGCAGGGCACAAACATTTCCAAGTTTAGATGACGCAGCTGAGATGGGCCCCATTTGATCCACACTCTTGACTATAATTAGAAGAGTTTCTGAACAATTCCCACTGAACCCTGGCTGCCCATCTGCCCCTCGGCCAATTCTGGGCCCCTCAGACTCACAAGTGGCCCAAACTGGGAGGGAGAGAACTTGGAAAGTCTGAGCTGGGAGGGGCGTCAGAATATAGGACATGGACTGTCAGGGCTGGGAGGGAAAGGTAGAGCGAGAGATCCTTGGAAGCATGGGCCATCAGGGTGGATGGGCATGCTCAGAACCTTCTGTTGTTCCTTGCCTGCTCCTGGGGGTCAGCCGTGTCACCGCAGTGCCAGTCCCAGGTACCCGCCCGAACTCTGATGCCTCAGGCCCACGACTCCATCTCCCCTACCAGCC